>NC_043710.1:41134466-41154346 GCF_006229205.1 Suricata suricatta
CCCAGGCACCCCTTTGGTCTCTGTGACTTTTAATCTTTGTTTGGGCTGTTTGGGTTCCCTCTCTCTGTCCTGTGGCCTGAAGACTTCGTGAGCAGTTATAGGCTCATTCAATCATTTCCTTTTTCTCAGGGATCATAGTCCTGGTACTGCCTATTGTTCAATTTCTGAAAAGCATAGTTTCATGCATTTTGTTTTCTAGTTGTTTAAGGTAAATCCAATTATTGTTTCTTCATCATTGTCAGAAGTAGAGATTATGAATCACTGTATCCAAAAAAGTCAAACTGAGCGTTCACTGATGTAAAAAGAGGAGGACATCCTAATTCTTGTTTAGTGACTTGATGAATTTAGTAAATTTGGTGCTATTTTTCAAGTAAGTACTAGCTTAATGGCACAGTAAATTTCTACAGTGTTATGAATTATTTTTAAAACATTCAACCATGGGGCACCTGGGTGGCTCATTTGGTTAAGCATCTGACTTCGGCTCAGGTCATGAATTGGCAGCCTGTGGGTTCGAGTCCTGCATCTAGCTCTATGTGGACTGCTTGGACCCTGAAACCTGCTTTGGATTCTGTGTCTCCCTCTTTCTCTGCCTCTCCCCCACTCATGCTCTGTCTCTGTCTCTCTCTCACAAATAAATAAACATTAAAAAATTAAAAAATTTCAGCCTCAAGAGCATAGCATTCTATTGGGAGTAGGTAAAAGTTGTGTGTGGTAGATGGAAGGGGAGATGCTTCAGTTTCTTTATATCTAAAAGGAAGAAAATAATAGAGTTGTGATATATGTAATGTGATATATTCAATGTGTTTAGGATAGTGCCATGTATAAGTACTAAGTGCTGTGTAAATGTGAACCATGATTATTCTCTTAATCATAATTATTATTTTTAATTACCATATGTGGAGACAGGAGGGGATTAGGTCATGAGATTTAAAGTTATCAAAATATTTATCTAATTTAATATCAAATTATGCCTGATGTACAAATTTTGAATAACATTGGCATGAGGAGTGGAGGACAGAATCTGAAGTTTGGGCTGGTAATATAGAGCTTAATAAAGAGTTCTGGTTCTAGGAAACTTGTATGTTAGCTAACATACGTTTTCCTCTTAATATCTATGATATCACTAGTAGAACTGTCAATATTGAGAACTGAAAGGAAATTAACCCGAGATTTTTCCTGGGTTAGAAAAAAAAGATTTATGTCATAGCCATCACATTTAAAAAGAAGCTATAATTATCAATATTATTAAATTATAAATATATTTTAATAATGATATAGTTAAGATTTTGGGGAAAATATATGCTGGTACACACTGATCTATACAGTAAATGTATTCCTAGAAAGCTGCATGTTCATTTAATTTTGGTTAGTTAAATTTACTTTTAAGATTAGTATGGAGGATTATGCTACTAAAAAGAACTTGCTTTTGAGATGAGGCGTTCCTTGTTAATAAACATTTCCTGGGATATTACTAGGTGCTCAATTATATTTTTACATAATTAATTTATAAAAAGTTTTTTTATGGCAATAACTGTGTGTGTGTAGACTGCTCTTGATTTGGAGATAAAATACTATGCCTTTACAGACGTGGAGTTAGTAGACTAAGTATGAGTAATATAAATATGAGCAGTCACTTGCCAATTACTGTTCCCTGATGCTGAAAAAAAGTACTCCACTGAAATGATCACAGTATTTAAAATAAAACCTCTTTGTTGAGCAAGCTTTTGAATTATAATGTTACAGAGCATTGAGGTTACTTAAGAAGTGAGTATTTTTGTTCATATTATTTTAGGATTGGATAATATTTCTGTTTTTGCTAAACAATTTAAATGGAGCTAACATAACTGATTCTGAAGTCTTCTTGATTTGGTGTTTTATTAATAGCTGGAGTTATTAAAGTTCTTAGTCACAATATTGATTAAAGTGCTCAAGATTTCTCACCTTGATAAATTCCAAAGGACACAATTATTCTGGGAGTGTTTTGTGAATCAGGAATTTAACTTAACAGTTCAAAAAATTGCTGTGGAAGTTTGCTTGTGAAGTTGTGATTTATACCATTATTTTTATAAGTAACACCTCAAAATAACCATGGTACTAGAGCCAGCAGTAGAATTTGGAAATACTAGGTTCTAGTGTGTGAAGTTATTGCATATGAATGGAGAGATGTTATTTCAATGATATGTTTTTATTACTAGCTTCTGTTTTTATTAAGGATAATGAGAACCTTGTGTCTGGGCTTGTGAACAAAACTAACGTGACCTTTGATGTGACCCACCTGTTGTGCTTTCACAATCGATAATAGTCCCCTGATGTGAGGGTGATCTGGAGAATAAGTGTGCCAGCATGATGGAAAATAATATTTGCAAATTTAAGTTGCAGAAACTGAAACATGCTCATCATAAAATAATGACTTCCTAAATCAGTGTTTGGCAATTTTTACAACTAAGCAACTAATACCTGGTTTTTAGACATCCCCAATATTGTTGCATTTGTGGAAAAGTAAAAGTTTTATTTAGCATTTAAGACCAAATTTTAAAAGCATCAATCATGCTTTTAAAGAGAAAGAAGGAATAAATAGTGTGCTTTTATGATTCTTGGAGTGTGGATATAAGTAATAGCATTCCCTGCTAGGCCATGTCTGGTCTGTATTTACCTGGAGAGCAACTCTACCAGCCAAAGAATTTTATCAGTTTTGCAGATAAATTTAAGGACATCATCAACTGGTAGACATTTTTCATCAGCTTGCAAAATACCTTTAGCATATTCATTCTTAGGAAGATCCTAGTGATGATATATATATATATTTCAGTATATATATATACTGAAAAAAAGTACTCCACTGAACTGATTACAGTATTTAAAATAAAACCTCTTTGTTGAGCAAACTTTTGAATTATAATGTTACAAAGCATATATATATATATATATATATATGTATTTTCAGAGAGTAAACATCAGTGTCTCAAAATAGGGAACTAATGTATTTCTGCTCTGCAATGGGCAGGTCAAATTCCATCATTATGAGGACATCACTGTGATTATAAAACATTGATGTATCTTGGCTTCTGGATTAGGTTAAAGATAATCCCTAACTAGTCAATACTCATTTTAAATATTCTCCAGAATCTCTTCTCTCTGACAGATGCATGGACATTAGTGCTATGGCTATAGTTTTGTAGTAGAGGGTTCCACTGACAGGGCCTTTGTAGAAGAAGGAAGAGGGTGTCATTGAAAGTGTGATGGATGACACTTTACTAATGTCTTATGCTTTGCTCTTGAAATTACTGCTGCCAACACCAGTAGAGTCCTTCTTCCTCTGGGGTAGTGAGCGGTGAGGGTCGGGAGGCAGTTTGTTCTTGAGATTTCTAGAGAGAACTCAATGCATATATTCTTAGAGATACTAGAGTGCTATAATACAGTGCTCAGCTTTGTCATGAATGGACTAGAATAGGTTACTAATCATTATCGGTATCATTGTTTCTATGAGAAAGTATAATCCAAATTCTAGAAGACTTTGGAACTAAATCCACGTGTGTGCTTATGTTTTCTATAGGAAATAGAGGACTTCCCATATTTCTAAGGATTATAGAATTGGGAGAAACGGTAGAAGGCATTTCAAATTCATTTTATAGATAAGAAGACAAGATTCTAGAGAAAACTTAAGTCCTGGAAAAAATATGATGCCATAGAATTGGGCTTTTAAGATATTTTAATAAAATCAGTTTTTATCTATAGGCTTATTTATTTTAAGTTCCAGGGCTTTTTGTTTTAGAAATTTTTATACTTCTATGATGTACAGGCTTAAGAATAAACTATTTGAGAATCTTCTAGGTTCCTCTATATGAATACTTTTGCATCACTAACCAATATTGTATGATCTGTAGATTAAGAGATTATAAAATTTGTATATTTTGTTAGACTTATCTTTTGCTGTGTTATTATTGAATTTCATATAGTATTGAAAATGTGTTATGATGGACAAATTATTGTTTTAAATGGCCAGTTTATGGTTACAAATTGATTCATTTAGAAAATTTCTCATTGTATGTTTATTTGAATCTTTATATGCTTTGCATCTGTAGATTGGTGTTATGTTAAGGTGGACAAAAGAAGAACATGTGCTCAACAAATGTAATATTATTGGTTTTCAAAAACTGATCCTAATTCAAAATCATCTTTGCCTAGAACTGTGAATTTGTGTTTTTGTGTGATATTTTCTTGGTATCTTGTAGTATATCAATAAATCAGTTTGTAGGAAGAATATATTTATTTTTCAAAATAACATTTGAGCAAACTTGCCACATCACCAACTGACAATATTATTTATTATAGTGTTGAGGAACTTTCTGCTCAAACACACACCCTAATAAGACAAAATGAAAAGTTAGAGATTAGTTAACATTATATTGAAGGAAAAATTTGCATATTTTCAATGAGGGTGTACCATCTTTAAAATTTTTTTCACTTTAAACATCCTAGGATGAAAATGTAGAAACCATTTTCTGCTGCTGGAAAAGAATGATGAGGAAGAGTTAATAGTTGACTTTCAAATATGTTTTTCACCTTTGTCTTCTTCAGAATTCAAATCTCAGGATACAGTTTTTCAGATCTCAATATACAGGTTTTTGGTCTTAAGTCTTGTCATTGAGCTTTATATTAATCCTTTATTTTACCTAATTTTTAGGAATATAGAATTTTTTTAGCCACTATGACTATGTATCTTACCCAGTTTTATAGATTAAATTATGCCCTAAATATTAAGGATGTATTAATTTAGTTTTAAATATTATGTTTCCATTGCAAGGTACTGATATTATATACTTTTCATTTATGTTGAACATTCTAATGTGTTTTTTGCTGAATGAATATAATCAGTATGCTAAGTATGTTTTAAACAGATGCCAAATATATAATTTTGTGTGTAAGTATTTTTTTGATGACATAAGTCACCAATATTAAATGAAATTTTATTCAGTAATTTCATTTCCTTGAAAATATTTCTATCAGAAATTCATATTATGCTGAACACGATGAAATGTTATCCTCTTTCCTTTGTTGTGTCCTTATTGCAGCAACAGCCAAAACATTCAAAAGTTTAATTTAAACTGAAATTTTCTCCATAGAATAAACAGAATATCTCACCTGTGAAGGGTGATTTCACATTGCAAATTTGTTCTAAGACCTTCTAATTCACAACTTGTAACTTTGTATGCCTGATGCTTAAAAAACATTGGTGTTTCATGTTTCAAAGATATGTAGGATAGTTTTGAATCCTGCTATTGTCTCATTGAAATGAGAAATTGATATTGAGACTGCACTTTGGTTGGACTTATATATTCTTTTTTTTTTTTTAATTTGTTTCTGCCATTCATTCATTTTTGAGAGAGAGAGAGATAGAGTGTGAGTGGGGGAGGGGTAGAGAGAGAGAGAGAGGGAGACACAGAATCTGAAGCAGGCTCCAGGCTCTGAGCTGTCAACACAGAGCCTCACATGAAGCTCAAAACCATGAGCCATGAGATCATAACCTGAGCCAAAGTTGGACACTGAACTGACTGAGCCACCCAGGAGCCCCTAGTTGGAGATAAATATTAAGATGTATTGAGATGCCTGGGTGGCTCAGTTGGTTGAGCCTCCGCCTCCCGCTCAGGTCATGATCTCACTGTTTGTGGCTTCTAGCCCCACATGGGGCTCTGTGCTGACAGTTAGCCCAGAGCCTGGAGGCTGCTTCGCATTCTGTATCTCTCTCTCTCTTTGCCCCTCCCCTGCTCATGCTGTCTCTCTCTCTCTCTCAAAAATCAATAAACCATTATTAAAAATTTAAAAAAGTTGTATTATACCTGTTTTTATAAGGTAATTTTATTACATTGCTATGGAATACATGTGGTTATTTAAAATGATTTTGAATCATGATAATAGTAGACATGTTCCAAGTAAGATTCAGTAATTGAAATTTGCTAAGGAAACTATAAGAATCCAAAGTTCCCTTTTATTATTATTAAATATTTTTATGTTAATTTATTTTGAAGAGAGAGAGACAGAGCATGAACAGGGGAGGGGCACAGAGAGAGACACACACAGAATCTGAAGCAGGCTCCAGGTTCTGAGCTGTCAGCACAGAGCCTGATGGGGGCTGAAACCATGGACCATGAGTCCAAGTCGGATGCTCAACTGACTGAGTCACCCAGGTGTCCCTCCTTTTATTATTAAGTGAACTAGATTAATACTAGGTATAATTGCATGTTAGATACCACTATAGAACAATTTTCACAGAACCAAGTATACGTTTACTTTGGAAAATTGAATTTAGAGCCCAGCACCAATGGGATTAAGGTCATGAAATTATAAGCCAGTTAGTTAGTTTTGCTTTAGTTTTTGCTCATACTGTAGATTAAGAAACCCAAAGAATAAGGATAAATAGACACCTTTCTGAATAGAGTAGTATTGAGGATTCCTAGGGGATTAGTTCTAAAACTAGTCTCTGTTTATTTATGCATTTGAAAAGAAAGTATATTGGGACAGGAAGCCTGTATTTCATAAATATTGAATTTAATTTTTCTCAGATTAACAAAATAATTTAAGTGAAACAGAAGACATTTCTAAACTTCAGATACGTCTTTATAGTAAGATGTATTAATTTCTAAAAATCTTTGTAAAGTTAAAAAACAAAATAAAATAAAGAGAATGAGGTTAAAGTAATTAAAAAACCCCCACCTAGTTCAACTTAAGATAGTATTTTGTGCTATGAAAAATAATTAAATTAATTTACGCTCTTCCCTATCCTCCTTCTCTCCCTACTTTATTATTTCCACATTGTATCATAACTTACAGTGTTGCTTAGTGCTTACCTTTTAGCCTTAGCTGCTGCTTCTTTCTTTTAAATGTTTAGTTTTGGGTGGGGGAGGGGAGAGAGAGAGAGAGAGAGAGAGAGAGAGAGAGAGAGAGAGAGAGAGAGAGAGAGAGAGAAAGAATTTAACTGAAGTGGGCTCTGCAGTGACAGCAGAGTCAGATCCTTAAACCGACTGAGCCATCCTGGTGCCCCTTACCTGTAAGCCTTTAAAGTACAAAGTTTTTAAGGATACGTTTTACATTAATTGTTATGTTTTACCTTTTCCTAGGGACATGAATTACTTTCTTCTTTAATATGTAATTTTGTGTGTGTGTGTGTAGATCCATTAAAAAAATTCTTTTCTTCAGAATCAATAATGATATATATGTTGCATCTCCATTGTTTCCTTAGTTATCACTTTTATCCCCAATAGTTTCTCTTTGATCATTATTTCTTTATAATTGATTTCCTTAATTCTTCCTCTATGCTAGTTTCAGTTATTAAAACACCTTTTTTATTACATCTATATAAAATGGTTTTATTTTCCTTCTTCCATTTCTTTTCAAAGGTCTACCAGCTCACTTTTCAACTACTGTTGTTTTATCTTTTTTTTTTTTATTTCTTTAGCTTTTCTTTGAGCTCTTCTCCTCCACCCCAGATCATGCTATTTTTATTTGAGACTGAGAAGAAATATTTGTCTAAACTCTTCGTTCCCTCGAGCAAGGGAGAAAATCATTATTCTTTTAATGTGTGATTTGTTTTTTTTAATATCCTGTTTTTAACCTGGGCGGCTGGATGGCTCAGTTGGTTAGACATCAACTCCTGATTTAATTTCAGGTCATGATCTCATGGTTTGTGGGATAGAGTCCCACACTGGGGCTCCATGCTGTTAATGTGGGGCTTGCTTGGGACTCTTTCTCCTTCTCCCTTTGTCCCTACCTCTCTCATTCTCATGAACTCTCTCTCAAAATAAATAAAATTTAAAAAACTTAAAAAGAAATATCTAGGTTTTTCCCACTATGTGTTTATATATAGATCCTGTGCTAATTTCTTTCATATTATTTATCTTTAGATGGGGGCATATTGGGGTGTCTGGGTGGCTCAGTCGGTTAAGCCTCCAACTTCAGCTCAGGTCAGATCTCACATCCGTGGGTTCGCGCCCCGCAACAGGCTCTGTGCTGACAGCTCAGAGCCTGGAGCCTGCTTCCGGTTCTGTGTCTCCTTCTGTCTCTGTCCCTCCCCCTCTCATGCTCTGTCTCTCTCTGTATCAAAAATAAATAAAACATTAAAAATTTAATTTAGATGGGGGCATATTATGATAGCTGTTTGCTGAATAATAATATTAGGAGGGGTAATATAGAATAAATTGGGGCAGTCTTAGCAGCTTTAAAATTGGTATGTGTTGTCTTGAAAACCTTTTTTTTTTTTTTTTTAAACATTCTGCCTGTATCTCTCTTTAGTTTCTGGTATTAGAAGTTTGGTGTAGTTTTCAATGAAGCACCTTAAATCAGGCTATCTGTGTTATAATCTGGTCATCTCTGCTTCCTTTTCCTCACCTCAGGCAGTGTTTTAGGAGATTAAGTTATAGACAAGGTGGTATAGCTGCATGTTTTTTCCTTATTCAGTTGGACTCCACTTGCAATTCCTCAGTGTGGAGCTGGGTCTTCACAGGAATATTCCCTACTAGTTCTGCTGTCTCTCATGTCTCTAAATCGTATCATCTTACTCAAAGGATCATTTGACATCCTTTTAGACTGTGGTACTTTTAGAGAAATTTTTTCTTGCTTGAGGTCTGAGGAGGTGGGTATTGGCTTGCTGTATTTTCCTCTATTCTGGTTTAGATTTTAATATATTTAGAATATATTCTTAATTTTGTGGTTTGGACTTGCAGCTATTTCATTGCTTCATTGAAGATCTCCCCATTTACCCACGCTTCCCCATTTTTAATTCTTTTTGGTTGTTTTCAAGGGAGAAGAGTTGAAAAAAATACTTGTGTTCATCTTTGATCAGAATTCTAAATTGTCTCTTTAAAAATATTTATAGGGGCACCTGGGTGGCTAAGTCAGTTAAGAGTCCGACTCTTGATTTCGACTCAGGTGATGATCTTGCAGTTCATGAGTTCGGGTTCTACCCTGTGTTGGGCTCTGTGCAGAGAGGGCCAAGCTGGCTTGGGACTCTCTCTCTCATCCTCTCTCTCTGCCTCTCCCCAGCTCTAGCTTTCTCTGTCTCTCAGAATAAATAAATAAACTTAAAAAATATTCATAAGCACATTCTCTACTTTTCAAATCAATTAAAAATTTCCTAACACTTGAGTCTTTGCTGTAGGTTAAGCCTTGTTCAATGAACTTTTTGTAACTATTATCTCTCCTAATCTTAAAAATCCTGTATATTTTCAGTATTACCTCAGTTAAAAATCAGAAATCATAGATTCAGAGAAATTATTGTTGAAAGTTACACAGTAGAAGACCTAGAATTAAAACTCAAGTCTATTCGACTCCAACGCTATAATTTTTTCTGCTACACACCATCTAGTACCTCTCTGTATAATTGCAACTTTCAAATGAGAGATTTTATACATACTTCATAGTTAGAATTTTCATTGTTACCATTTGGCTAATTTGAAGTTGACAAATGTGTCTATACATATCATCTACCCATATATAAAAATACTAGTACTAATGTCATAGGGTTACCTTGATGGTTTGTGTCTGAGTATGTGCAGACACACAATGTTTTAGTAAAGTTTTTCTCCCCTTTGGGTTATCTATCAAAAGGACCAGTGGTACTCTAGTTCCAGGTACTACCAACTAGAATAATGCACTGGTGCCTGAGCACGAACAGGATAATATTTCTGAGGTAGATTATTCATGTATCAATTGATCCTTTTCTGATTTAATCTACCATGTGATTTATTTGACATTCTGAATTGCAGGAAACTATCCAAAGCTAGATAACTATAGCTTAGCCATTTTATTGGAATATTATGAGTGGTTAGCCATGTAGCAACACTTAGGGTAAAAGTAGGTAGGAGTTAAAGAGAATTACTAGGGCTAGGTTGTATGGACAACTGACTCCTCCAGTTTTCTTCTTATATCTGGGAATATTTCCAGATATTTTTTATTTTATAAAGTAATTTTATAGAGTAATAGGGACTTCAAGTATATACAAACAAAGTAGTCTGGTACACATGTACTAGGTTTTATTACTAGTAACGGGCTATGCTACTTAGAGGTGGTTTGCCTTTTCTCCAGTAGCAGTCTGACTATCTGGCATGGAGGCCTGCTAAAAGATTCACCAGCTTTCTGTTGCAATACTAATGTTCTATGGTGCTTCTACTACTCTAATTACGACTTACTTGATGATTAGAAAGTTTTTTTTTTTTTCTGGCATAAGTATGTATCTCATCAGTTTTAAATTCTTGAGTTTAAAAAAAATCAACAATAACAACTAGAAGTTACCCTGCTACCATAGTATGTTAACATTTCAAATAGAATTACAGTTGGGGTAGAAATTGGCAGATAGACCAGATCATGATCTGGAGCCCCAAAGGTGTGACTCAGATGAAAAAACACTACTTAAATGTATTGAGAGTATCTCATTCAGGTTCATCAGGGATGACACGTTTTTTGGATTTTTAGAAAGCACATGATGTCCAAAGGCTAGTGACTACCAGTCTCAAAACAGGCAGTGTAGTGAGTACATGGTAGGATTCAGGAAGCTACAAAAAAACCCCCGAGTGTTTATACTTTTTAAAGATAAGGGAAACACCCTACTGCTTTTCTTATGACCTGTGAAATCAGAGTCTAAAAAGTTTTCCCCTGAGGCAAGCTATTTTTATAAGTGTTCTTACCCAGAGAAGTGCTATCAATTTCTCTTCTTATTTTCCAGTTCCTTGGGGTTCTCATTGTTGTGCTCATTCCTATCTAGTTTTCCATAAGTCTGTTTTCATAGTTGTTTCTCTCTTTTTTTTTACTACCCTTACATTGCCTTATTTCACTTAGATAGTTTAGTTATTGAAGTCTTTTCTGGCCAATATTGGTTTTACACAAGGACAAATCCCATCTGTTAAGTTAATGCTTATGACTTGACAGAGAAAAACAGTGTGTGAGTGTGAAGTGGGTGAAGTGGGTGGAAGAGCAAGTGCTTTGGAGTCACGTATTCCTGGACGAGGATCCTGGGCTTCCAATCACACATCTTTGGAATATCTTTGGACAAGTTATATTACTTCTCCGAGCCACACATTTGTAAAAGATGGAGATAATGCCTTCCTTACTGGGTTGGTGTGAGATACAGTAAGATAATTAATGTGAAGTGCAGCTAGTATAATGATTAAAAGATAATACATGAATAAGTCATGGTAATAAAAAGTAGAGGGAATCTAGTCAGTAGTATTATAATAGTGTTGTGAGATGGCAGACGGTGGTGAGCATGGCATAACATGTAGACTTGTTATATAATTATGTATTACACTTGAAAGTAATGTAACATTGTGTGTTCAACTACACTTCAATAAAAAATAATAAATGTAACACATTGTACTATTAATTACAATGATTTATTCCTTCTCTTCCTCCTCCTCACTGATTTTTGGTCTTGGCCATGTCATTTCTGAGCAGAATTGTTTAGAAGCATTTCAAGTTTCCACAAGACCTCTTCTTTTTTCAAATATAATTTATTGTCTAGTTAAGCTAACATACCATGTCTACAGTGTGCTCTTGATTTTGGGGGTAGATTCCTGTGATTCACTGCTTGCATCCAACAAGTGTTCATCCCAACAAGTGCCCTCCTCAGTGCCCATCATCCTGCTTGTTCCCCCCATTTCTCCCCTTCTTTGTACCCCCATCAACCCTCAGTTTATTTTTAGACCTCTTATTCTTTTGCCCTCTGTTAAAAGAAGAGCACATTTCAAAGATACAGTGTATCCTCAACCTCGGTTCTAGAATAAGAAGAAGATAGAGCAGACTTGAATATGTCTCAAGGCCTAAAGCAGAGACAGAAACTGATCTGCTTGCACTAATGTATAATAAAAGCAGAGAAATAAATATTTGTAAGTCACAGAGGTTGTGGGGTTCTTATGCAGTATAATACCATTTCTGTCACCAATTTCTGTATTTGTCAATTTTACTGAAGTTGCAAAGAATCCCAAAGTCACAGTGGCTTAAAACAATTCTTTATTTCTCAGTCACTGAGTCTTCAGGTTGGCTGTAGCTCTGCTTGGCCTTTTTTTTTTTTTTTTTTTTTTTTTTTGGTGTGTGTGGCCATATGTCATTTCAGTCTGTGATACAGGTTGAAGGAGTAGCCCCTCTCTGGGATGTGCTATTTTCACAGAAGAATCCAGGAGTACAAAAGGCTGAACCAAAGTGTGTAGGTTCATTTGAAGCTTCCATAAGGATAAGTGTATGTCACATCTCCTCATATTCCATTAGCCAAGTCACCTGTCCATGCTTGGCAATGGGCAGGGAAATATACTTCATCTACTGAGAAACACTGGAAGTCACATGTCAGAGAATGGGAGCAGATAGTTGGGAACATAATACAACTCATCACAGTAGACTTTCCATACATGTTAGATCTCTTCTGTCTTCAGTACTTCTCTTTCCATTCCAGGATTGCTGAACAGGTATAGAAAACAAGTACATTTGGGAAAGGAAATATGAAATTAATTTTACCTAGGATAGAACTATTCTAGGTTAGATACTTTTCTCAGTGCAGATTCAAACCAAGGGTATAATAGCAACAAAAAAGAATAAAGAAAATAGTTAAATGTTAGGAAATGTGTTGGATATCTGCAGATTAAATATGATTCCTACAAAGCATTGGGGAAAACTTTCATCATGAAAATTTAATTTCATGATGCTGTCAGTTTTCTAAAAGGAAATGGCTGTGGCAGTGACCCTTTCTGTTTGACTAATTGCCTCTGTTGATTTCTTTTATCCCCTCCTCAGTGCTCTTGGAATTTTTATGAGCCTCTTTAAAGTAACTGAGATGCCAGTTAGGATACTTGTAGCAAACAGGTGATATCTGTAGTCTGGTTGTTGCCCCTGAGTGAAAAGTCCTCTTGGCCACTGCAGCTTCTTCTTTGAATTGGCATCAAATGTACTGGGGCATGAAAGCTCACTTAATACGTGTTTTATCTATTTTATTACCTGCCAAAGTTTTCTTTCCCTGCGTTTATGTATGTTTATGGGGGTCAGAGTATCTTAGAAGGTGTCTGGGGGAGAACTTGAACTTAATGCCACATTTAAATTGATTTTGTGACCTTAATTTCTCTTCTCTGTTCTCTGTCTCTATTTTCTTACCATTAAAAAAATATCTGAGTCTTATTTTAAGTAAACTTCATATAGGAGAAGTTGCATTAGCCTTCAGATAAATTAGTATCTTCTGAACTTAGTACTGCATCATGAAATTTGGAGGAGAGGTTTATCCTATTGGATAGAAGTTGGAAGACATGGTTAGTAATAAGTAATTAACTAATGAAAATGGGATTTCTATTCTAGATACTGAAAATGAAAGCTCACTTATGTTATTTCTTTTCTTTGATCCTCATTTTCTCAAAATCTGGCAGAGGGAGAAGAATAATAGCTTTCTCTCTTACTGAGATATATATGGTAGATCTGAAAACACTTTGCCTTCAGAATAAAGGTGCAACAGGAATTTTGTTAGTGATATAAGTATAAAGGGGAGTTCTGCTCAGAAATAAATCAACTGTGTCTTGAATGATGAATTTATTTTTCTGTCCAGCTTTTGAAGGATAATGACTTATGTTCATGAATTGAGTTCAAGAAATAGACATTTTTGGAAAGTCACATACCCTTCTTTTGCCATGAAACATGATTATTGAAAAGATTACTGTTGTGTTTTTGAAAATAAAGGATATAAATGCAACTTTTTAAGTTTTTTTAAAACAGTTGCCAATGTTTGAAGGAGACAAAATACATGATATAATGTGGAATACAGCATAGCAAGTATTTCCCTTCATCCATTATGGGGATATGTTCCTATTCATTTCTCAGCTATGATTTTTCTGGGTGAAGTTTGTTTGCATAAGGAGTTTCCATATTTAAATTCAAAGGACATATCGCAGAGTTCCTGATATTCAGAGCACTCTTCTAGCTTTGTAGGTGAAATTAAAATGAACAAGCCAAGTCTTCTCCCCTCAGGGAACTTAGAGCTTAGTGAAGAAGACAACAGATACTACATAAATTATTATAATACGAAGCTGTGTGTCTAAGCAAAAATATGTGAACCCATAGTATTAGCACGCTAAGTAATGAGAGATGAACTCTAGTTGGGAAACTTAACTCTCATGAAGAAGTAGCATTTGCATATAACAGAATGAGGTGGAGGGGAATGGCATTCCACTTGTCTTGAGGAAAAAGTATGAACAAAGGCCAGAAGGAAGGAAAATGAAACTCACTTTGGGAAAGCAGAGTACAGTCCTATTTGCCTGAAGTTTTAGGTGGGTTCAAGGTGAGTAAGCTGTGAAGGAAATTGTGGCAGATCTATGAAGACCTTGAATGAGACAGTAAATACTTTAGGATTTATGCTGAGGGGTGAAGTGGAGCCAAATAGATTTTAGGTATAATAGTGACATGATCATATCTATATTTAAGGAAGATAGCTAGAAAGATTATGGATGGAGTGAGCAATGAATACTAGAGAGAAGAGATTGGAATTAGAGGAATTAAAGATCCCAATTAGGCTATTTGGAAATTCAGGTGAGAGGTGGTACATACACACATGTGCACATTCATGCACGCACACACACACACAGAGGAATATTACCCAGCCTTAAAAAGGAAGAGATCTTGCCATTTGTGACATGGATGGACCTAGAGGGTATTATGCTAAATGAAACAAGTCAGAGAAAGGAAAATAACATATGATTTCACTTCTATGTGGAATCTAAAAAGCAAAACAAATGAAGAAACAAACAAAAAGTAGAATCAGACTTCTAAACACAAGGAACAAACTGATGGTTGCCAATGGGGAGGAGATTTGGAGGATGGGCAGAATGGATGAAGGAGAGTGCGAGGTACAGGCTTTCAGTTATGGAATGAAGAAGTCATGGAAATAAAAGGGACAGCAAAGAGAATATAGTCAATGATATTGTAATAGTGTTTCATGGTGAAGTATAGGAGATTTGGAGGATGGGCAGAATGGATGAAGGAGAGTGGGAGGTACAGGCTTTCAGTTATGGAATGAAGAAGTCATGGAAATAAAAGGGACAGCAAAGAGAATATAGTCAATGATATTGTAATAGTGTTTCACAGTAGCTACATTGTGGTGATCATAGCATAACATATGGTGTTGTTGAATCACTATGTTTTACTTGAAACTAGTATAACATTGTGTGTCATGTATAATAAGAAAAAAGTTCAGGTGAAAGACAATAAGGTCTTAGTCGAGGGCAGTGAGAGAGAATAGGAAGGAGTTAGCAAATTTGAGAATCATATTGGAAATGACATAAATAATGATAAACATTTGATTTGGAAATGAAAAAAATTCAATAACAGATTGATTTCTGGACTCAAGATGCATTTTGAATCCAGATACTCTGGAAACCAGTTGGTTATTCAGGAATAATTTTAATATGATATTTTAAATTAACAAAATTACAGCAGCAATTAATTTCTTCAGTCTTCTTTGATCCCTGGGTATCTGATGTGGTCATGAGTTTAAGTTCTAGAACTGCAGGTCTGGTCCATTTGAGTGTAAAATCTATAGGTGACCTATAAGGCATATTGAAAGTGCTTTGCTATCATGTCTGGCTCTTCCTGAAGCACATGTGAAAATAAAACTAAAAGTACTATTTTGAGTGGTTATAACAATATCTTGATTAACCTTATATTTTCAAAGAAGTTTTATTCTCTCATCCTATCCCATTCTTTTTTTAAAAAATTTTAAATGTTTTTTATTTTTATTTTTGAGAGACAGAGAGAGACAGTACGAGCAGGAGAGGGTCAGAGAGAGAGGGAGATATGGAATCTGAAGCAGGCTGCAGGCTCTGAACTAGCTGTCAGCACAGAGCCCGACATGGGGCTCAAACCCACGAACTGTGAGATCATGATCTGAGCTGAAGCCAGACGCTTAACTGACTGAGCCACCCAGGTGCCCCTCATTCTATCCCATTCTTTCAACAACCCAAACAATAAATATTATATGTTATACATTTTACAAGTTTTGGAATACTGAGAAACAATAAGATTTAAGTGACATTTCAAAGATTACATGGTTAGCTAGTTCCAGAGAAAGGAAGAGAGTGCACAACTTTGGACTGTTCACTGTATGTACCAACATCACTCTGCTTTTAGTAGTTTTCCTTTTATCTGATCTAGTTTTAGTAGAATAAGTGTGCACAAATATCCCAGATAACTCCACTGTTGTCTGTAATTCCTTTAAGTGAACACAAGAGCATATCAATATTATACTTTGTGGAATTTTTTTAAGTTAAAAACTTATTTTAGCAACAGTTTGCAGTCTTACCTTTAGATGGAATTTTGCATTTACATTAAAATTTTATGTGCCAGTTAAGAATGTGAAACTTTCTTTTTTAAAAAGTTTATTTACTTTGAGAGAGAGAGAGAGACAGAGGCAGAGGGAGGGGGAGAGAGAGAATCCCAAGCAGCTCTTGATCTGGGGCTTGATCTCATGAACCATGAGATCATGACCTGAACTGAAATTGTGTTGGATGCTCAATCACTGAGCCACTCAGGTGCCCCAGGAATATGAAACTTTCAATAAGATTTGAGACTTATGCTTTTTCACTTGTGGAATAAGGGTCATTCCTTTATATCAATTGGCATTATGTTTTGCTATATTATTCTCATGGTGTTCTTGTTAGAATCACAATTCTAGGCATTGCCTGGCCTCTTCTGAAGTCTGTCTTTAGGTAAGAATTTATGGGTTGTTTTAGGTTTGTGATCCCTTTAACTGCGTTGAGAGGATCCTTCCCTTCAACTGTTTCACTTTATATCCTTCTTTGTTTTCTGTATGTATATGTTTTAATAATTTTTTTTGATGTTTATTTATTTTTGGGGCACCTGGATGGCTCAGTCAGTAGAGCATACGACTCTCGATCTTGATGTTTATTTATTTTTGAGAAAGAGAGAGAGAGAGAGAGAGAGAGAGAGAGAGAGAGTACATGTGCGAGTGAGTGCACAAGCTAGGGAGGGACAGAGAGAGAGGGAGACACAGAATCCGAAGCAGGCTCCAGGCTCTGAGCTGCAGCACAGAGCCTGACGCGAGGCTCGAACCCATGAACCACGAGATCATGACCTGAGCCAAAGTCGGACGCTCAACTGATTGAGCTACCCATTAGCCCCATGTATGTGTATGTTTTAAAGTCCCAAGACCGTTCTTTCTTTTTTTAGTATCTTTTCTTTTTTTCCTATATGCGCTTGTACATTTTCTGGTTCCATCTTGGTCTGGGATCAGAAACACTACCAGATATTGCCAGGATACTAAAATGTGACATTGCATACGTGCTTATTTTATGTCTCTGAGATTTTCTAACCTAACAGTGTAGGTTTCCAGTGAGTTTTTCTTATGGTAGGTGGAGTGCTTCTGAGTTACTTTTCCCAGGTTGCCTCATTGATTCCTTTCACATTTTTCCATTTTAGATGCATATGCATTGTATTTGGTACTGACATGGAGACTATTGGTTTTGCATACAGTAACCTCAGACTCATTCCCTTCTTGTGGACCAAGTTTATTCAGGCACTGGCTGGGAAAGTGCATTTTCAGATCTTTTTGTTATTTTCCTTTATTTATCACCAGTGATTGCCATCAGTTACTTGAGTCTTTTGTATTTGTGAGTAAGCAGGCTCTAAGGCTCTAAGCCAGAGTTTTCAAATTTTCTTTATTCATGGTGTATTTAGTGTGTCAGCAAATTTTTCACAGTGACTCTGGTACAAGGGAAATACCAAACAGTTTATTTCAGTACATAAATGGGATTGAACAACTTAAGCATTTATGTACTAAAATCTTAATAACTGTTTGAAAAAAACCCAGGTAAATTGAAAGTAAAAAACCCCACAACCTTAATTTGATTCTTAAATAATCACAATTGCTAATGAGATGTCTATGCCTTTTGGGCACTGTACAACTTTTCAAAAACTGAAATCAGATTGGACATTGCCACCCTCAATATCCTCATTTTCTGTTCCATACTGATTTTAGCATAGTTGCTTTTTTATCACTGTAACCACTGAAAACCCAGATTTGCAAAGGTATGAAGTCATAGAAATGAATGTAGAATGACATAAAGTTGAAATTTGTGTTTGCAGAATGATCAACAGATGTCATATATCACTGTGTTTCTCTTCAAAAGTTAACCTATCCTGTAGTGTTTCTGTGAGTCCTTTGTGACACATTGGGGTGTGTTGGTGCAAAATTTAGGAACTATAGTCTTTGGTACTTTCCTTCTGTCTACCATGACAACACGCTTTTCTGGTATACATCAAAGTGTCTGCAAGATGGTAGGTACTTACTAAATTTTGGTTGGTTTCATTGTTCTTAGGCAACAGTGATTCACAGAAGTTGGGACTAAAAAGAGCATATGTACCATCTGCAGTTCTGGAACAAGACATTTTGAAACAGTACTTCGTTAAGTTATGCATTTTTTTCTTTCTTTTTTTTTAAGTTTATTTGAGAGAGAGAGCAAGAGAGAGTGAGCATGAGTAGGGGAGGGGCAGAGAGAGAGATTCCCAACCAGGCTCTGTGCTGTCAGTGCAGAGCCCAATGTGGGGCTCAAACTCATGAACTGTGAGATCATGACTTGAGCCAAGATCAAGGGTCAGATGCTTAATTGACTGAGCCAGCCAGGAGCCCCTGCTGAGTTATGTTTTGCCACGCTTTTTGCTTTCTCCTTGAATGAATTCTGATGATTCTAAGACACTCATATGGGCTTGTCAAAGGCATAGTTCAAAACCTTAATCTCCTCCCATTTGTTTTTAATGTGAGGAACTCATCTGACATCTGTTCTAGGAAAAACAATTAGAGAGAAATTATGATGCAGTGGTCTTATCCTGAATGTTATTTTGCAACTTGGCTAGCTCCTGTGCTTTTAAGTTTTAGTAGCTTAATAGTCTTATTTCATGGTAAACACTTTGAGACAAGTGTAGCTTCAAATTTCTCGTCATTAGTTGACTGAGTCACCTTGCTGTGATTCACCACTGCAGACAACCAAATTGGGAATAAGAATTTAGTGGGTGGATGCAAGGGGTAACATCTGCTTTGCCAGCATTCTACTCACTGAATATACTATTTGTATAGTTCAGGTACTGCAATTAAAAAAAAAAAAAGGTAAAGGCTGGGCATAAAAGATCTCCTTGAGAGAAAGCTTTGACACATTACAATTCTGTTTTGACTTGGCCAGAATTTTTCTTACTTAAAAAATGGATTTAATACTCTCTAGAGTGTTAAGTGCTAACTCAATATTTTGCTAATTATGCAGAAGGAGCACCAGATGGTTTTTTGAGGATGACACTGTATGGGTGGGAGCTTTGGTGAATGAAGCTCTGGTAAACTTTGTAGCACCATAACCATCATGATCCATAGCAACGTGTGCTTTTGTGACAGAGGAACAGACAATTAGATCACATTTATAGGTAAAAATATAGTTTATAGGTAAAACTATTAGTTCTGAGGGAAAAGCTTAGGTTGCTTATAAATTGCCATGCAGTAAGACAGCTTTATTTATTTATCATCTCTCTGTCTATCTATCATCTATCTATCTATCTATCTATCTATCTATCTATCTATCTATCTATCTATCATCTATCTATCTATCTATCTAAATATATGTCTTTATTTCAAATAATCTTTTTTTAAAATTTAAATTCAAGTTGGTTAACATACAGTGTAGTTTTGGCTTCAGGAATAGAACCCAGTGATTCATCTCTTTCATATGACACCCAGTGCTCATCCCAACAAGTGCCCTTCTTAATGCCCAATGCCCAGTTAAGCCATCTGCCCACCCATCTCCTTACCAGCGGCCCTCAGTTTGTTCTCTGTATTTAAGAATCTTCTATAGTTTGCCTCCCTTTCTGTT
>NC_043710.1:41154446-41174009 GCF_006229205.1 Suricata suricatta
ATATACACACACGACATCTTCTTTATCCATTCATCCATTGATGGACATTTGGGCTCTTTCCATAACATGGCTATTGTTGACAGTGCTGCTATAAACATTGGGGGGCATGTGCCCCTTTGAATCAGCATTTTTGTATCCTTTGGATAAATACCTAACAATATTTTGTAATGTATTTGAAAAAATGTCATTTTAAAGGCACTTCCATTTTACTGAGATAATCATACCAGGATAGTAAATTCCAAAACTTCATTCTTAGATTTATTCAGTTGTACTGACTCAAGGGAATATAAAAGATGTTTGTAGGTAACATACCAAATGGTGCACAGGATAGCATATCTTAAAAATAAAGCGTTGATGAATGGGCTAAATGGGTGATGGGCATTAAGGAGGCACTTGTTGGGATGAGCACTGGGTGTTATATGTAAGTGATGAATCACTAAATTCTACTCCTGAAATCAATATTGCACTGTATGTAACTTGAATTTAAATAAAAAAAATAAAATAAAAATGAAAGCTCTCTTATGTGCACCATAATATTCACTGCAGCACCTTCGCAATTTCAAGACATGGAAACAACCTCAGTGTCTGTCCATGAATGAATGGATAAAGGAAATGTGATATGTACACACATACAATGGGACATTATTCAGCCATGAGAAAGGATATCTTGCCATCTGCAGCCACATGGATAGACATTAAGGGTGTTATGTTATGTGAAATAAGCCAGAGAAAGACAAGTACTGTATGATTTCATGTAACATGGAATCTTAAAGAGCCAAACTCATAGAAATAGAGAGTAGCATGGTGGTTATGAGGGATTAGGGGGGAAATGGGGAGATGTTGATCAAAGGGTATGAACTCCTAGTAACAAGAGGAATAATTTGGGGATCTAATAATACTGTTATATACTTGAAAGTTATCAAGAGAGTAGATCTGAAATGTTCTCACCATTAAAAAAGCAAATAAATAAATGAATAAATAAATAAAGCAAGCCTTGCCAGGTAGTCTTGATATCTTACTTACAAGATTAAGATCTTTGTTATGTCTTAAGGACTGTGAGGACTTTTGGGAAACTCAATCCCAAAATAAGTGTATTTACTTGAATAGGTCGTATGTATATATGGTAAAAAATTTTAAATGTACAGAAAGTGTAGAGTAAAAAGTAGATCTATTTATTTCCTGCAAATTCCTTACTTTCTCAGTTTCCTTTTCTAAAAGCCATGTCTATTGCCAGTTTCTTATGTATCCATCTAGAGATATACTATGAAATCCTTTCTTAACACAAATGATATTCTTAACATAAATGGTATATATATTTGCCTGTATCTTGCCTTTTTCATCATATACATACATATATATGTATATGTATATATATATATGCACACACACACAGACACACACACATTAGGTGCTTTTTAATTCCTTTTAAATTAATATTCCAGTGTTTGAGTGTGTTATAATTTATTTAGCAACTCTTTATTAATCGATTCTCTGGTCGGTTCTAGTCTTTTGGTACCACTAACAAACAATACTGGATTGTAGAGTCAATATCCTTGTAGAGTCTTCTTTATGTTCATATACAAATATATCTATAAGACTAATTTCTAGAAATGGAATTGTGAGTTAAAGATTATATGCAAATACAATTTTAAATTTAAAGTTATTTCCAATTGCCTTTCATGTCTGCTACAGCAATGTGTATGCCTAGCAATAATGTTTGAGAGTGTTTCTTTATACCCTGGATCATACAGGTATAAACTGATAGCTCATAGTTTTAGTTTACATTTTTATCATTTTCATTAGATTGCTTCCTATATTTAAATGTCAGTCATTTTAAAAAGTCATCATTTTTAACCTTTGTATTATAGAATATAGTATCCAAGTAGAAAGGTATACAAAACAAAGATGTTTATCCTAAAGTGAATATCTGCTAAATCACCACCTGGGTTAAGAAATAGAACATTTGTAGCATCTCCAAAGTCCTTCTTGCTCCTCTACCAAATACTACCTTTTCTCCTCCAAGGGTGAAGTTGTCACTACCACTTTTTTTTTATGGAAGTTACTTCTTTTTCCCAAAATTTTATTTAAGTTCCAGTTAGTTAACATGCATGTAATATTAGTTTCAGGTGGGGAGTTTAGTGACTCATTACTTACATACTACACCCAGTTCTCATCACAACAAATGCCCTCCTTATTACCCATCACATATTTAACCCATCTCCTCCCCCCTCACCCCTCCACCAACCCTTTGTTTGTTCTCTATTGTTAAGAGTTTGCTTCCTGACTTGTCTCCTCCTCTCCCCTCCTTCTTGTTCATCTGTTCTGTTTCTTCTTCATAGTCTCTTGTTCAGAGCATGTATCCATAACAATATAGTTTGGTTTGCTTGTTTTCCTATAATTTATATAAATGGAATCATACATTATATATATCCTTTTATGTTTGCATCCTTTTCTTTCATATTACATTTGTGAGATCCATCCTTCTTATTTTGTTTAACAGTAATTTGCTCATTTTATCATTGTGCAGTATTCCATTGCATGGTGTATCACAGCTTACCCATCCTATTGGTGACAGACATTTCCAGTTTGGGGCTCATATGGATAATGCTTCTGTAAGCACTCTTGTATACTTGGTTGCATTTCTGTTGGATAAATACTTAAAAGTGGAATTGCTGGATCATAGGGTATGGTATTTGATCTACATTAGATAATGCCAAACTGTTTTACAAGTCTTTATAATTTATACTTCCACTAGCAGTGCATGAAAGTTCTTGCTATCATGTGCCTTTGCCTAATATTGGGATTATAAATTTTTGTATTTTTTATTTTGATGCTGGTGGGTATGATGTACTATCTCATTATGATTTTAGTACACATTTCTGTAAATATTATTTAGTACATTTTTATATTTATTGGCCATTTGAAATCCTCTTATGTGACGTTCTTTTTGTTTATTATTTTTTAGGCCTAGTTTTCTATTCAGTTGCTTTCTTTGGTTATTGATTTGTAGAAATTCTTAATTTGAGTTCAGACCAGTTTATATGTTGTTTTAGCTTGGGTTCCAGCAAAAGCAGAGGCTGTGATAAGGATGAGGGTACAGAGAGCTTTTTGGTAGTGATTCTAGGAAAAAGAAGAGAAGGAATGGTGACAGTGAGGCAGGGAAGAAAGAAAAGCCATCATTAAGGTCACCACTATTGGCACTGGGGGCTTGATTGCTCTAGGACCTCTGAGAAGAGTATAGAAAGAATACCTTCTTGAAGGAAGGGAGTCTGGAGCACTTACTTAATGTGGTCGACAGTTCGTTTTAGGAGCATTTACTCGCCCAACTTCCAGACTATTTTTGTGTTGAGGTAAGTGTACTCCTCTAGCCTTTAGAGAAGGTGTAAAGCAGAAAGTGACAGGATGCTCAGTGAGTTCTTAAAATGAAATACTTGCCCAAACCAGTTAGGTTTGAGTTCACATAGAACTGTCTATTGCAGTCTGGCTAAAATCAGGAACTCTTACGTAGGGGGACCAATGGTGTCCTTTGTGTCTTTTAAATATCTTTTCTCATTCTTTGAGGTGACTTTTACTCTCTTAACAGTATCTTTTGTGAACAGAAATACTTACTATTTATTTAATTAAATTTATCTATGTTTTCCATTTTAGCTAATATTTTAAATCTCTTAAGACACCTTACCTTGAATTCATGAGGACATTCTTAAGCTTTTCTTGAATAGTGTGTTTTGTTTGAGAAGGTGATAAAAGGTATAGATAATCTCCCAAGGAAAATAACACATGATTATGTATAACTTTGAGATGTTCATGAAACCTTTCCATGGAACCCCTAGAGGTTCATTGATCTGAGGTTAAGAATTTCTGGTTGTTGTTTTACCTTTCAAATTTAGATTTATTGAACACCTGGAACTAATTTTTTAGTATGATGTGAGGTAGGGGTCAAGTTTTATTTTATTTTTTATGTGGATGTATAATTGACCCAGTATCATTTTTTGAAAAAGCAAACAACAAAATCAACCCTATCCTTTCTCTACTGTTTAGTAGTGCCAACTTACAATTTTGTTGTAAATCAAGGACCTATATCTGCTTTCTTCTTTTTTTTTCTGGGCTCTTGATTCTATTCTTTAGATTGTTTTTCCCCTTGGGCCAATTTCTCTGTAATTACTACTGTTTTGTAATAAGTCTTGATATATGGTAGAGCAAGTCTGTCCTTTGTGTTCTTCAAGATTTTCTTGGCTTTTCTTGGACATTTGGATTTTCATATAAACTTTAGAATCAACTTAGCAAGTTATTTATATATACACATTCACATGCACCCAACTGTTGGAATTTTTATTTTGCAATTGCATTGATTTTATTTATATATTAATTTGAGGAGATTTACTTTATTACAATTTTGAGTCTTCCAACCCATGAGCATAGTGGAACCTTCCACTTATTAAGTCTTTTAGCTTATTCTCAAAAATGTTTTACTGCAATGAGGTCTCTTGCATTTCTTTCATTAAACATTTTACTTAGATATCTGACATTTGTAATGGCTTTAAGTAAATTCTGTTTTGTTTGGGGTTGTACATAGAAATGTAATACTTTTGTATACAATACCCTTGCATGAAACAAATTTGCCAAATTCACTTATTGATTAGAATTCTTTATCTGCAGATACTTTAAAATTTTCTACCTATACAATCATGTCATTTGCACAGAGTGACAATTTGATTTCTTCTTTTTTAAAGAATTTTAGTTAGTTAACATAAGTATAGTATTGGTTTCTTTATATCTTATACCTTTTAAAAATTCTTATACCTGTATTTCTTTATCTTGCCTTGTATTGTTTAAGACTTGCAAATACAATGTTGAGAATAGAAGCGGTGATAATGGGCATCATTTTTGTATTCTCTATCTCAAAGAAAGAGCTTTCAATATTTTACCATTAAGCATGATTCTATGATATTTGCTTAAAAATAATGTTTATTGTGCAGTTGTTGCAGTTGTTTGGTACACCATTCTAAGCATGTTAATTAAATCAAATTTGCTGATTGTATTATTTAAATCATATATTTTTCCTGGTTTTGTTTAGTCCATTTATTTTATCATTGATCATGAGAGGTATTTTAAAACCTTTATCCTGATTATGATTTTGTCTATTTTGCTATGTATATCTGTCAAATTTAGCTAAATATTTTGAAACTATGTCATTAGGTTCATACAAATTAAGAGTCATATCTTAAGAATATGTTTTATGCATATGAAAATATATGTTTGGTGGATTCACTCTTTTATTCATAACTATTACCTTTGTCTCTAGTCATGTTCTTTGCCTATAAGTCATTCTTGTTTGATAATATTAGAATTTTCTTTTGGTAGTGTTTGCAAGTTATATTTTTTAAATCTGCTTACTGTTATTTTTCTTGTATTCTTATGTTTTAGAAATGTCTCTTATAAACCACATATAATGATGATTTAATGAATTAAATTTTTTTCTTTTAAAAGGTATTTGATTTTCTAAATTAAAAAGTTTTTATTTAAATTCCAGTTAAATAACATACAGTGTAATATTAGTTTCAGGTGTACAGTACAGTGATTCAACACTTCCATATTTTAAAATTAGAGTATTTGTCCATTTACATTTAATCTTTGAACATCCTGTGCGGTATACTTCCAACTCTGGCATGCCCTATTCTCCAACTGCTTTGCTTTTCTCTATATCACTTGCCATCATCCAAAATACTATTCATATTAATTATTTTGCTTATCGTTTGCCCCTCATTACAATGTAAACTCAGTGAAGGCAGGGGCTTTTTTGTCCATTTTATTTATTTACATATCCACATCTTTAAGTGTGTACACATTCCAAAAATTTTGCCAAAATAATTACTTAATAAGTTGCACTCTATATGTTCTTTTAGGAGATTTACAAAAAACATTAATGTCTTACAGAAGTTATACAGATAGAAAATTAATTCAACCAAAAATTCCCAAGCATGTAGAATCATAGAATCTTAATGAAGTGTAACATCTAACACTGATGGAGAAGATATGATTTTTGGAGAATTCCTAGTATTCATAGATTAGAGAGCCATTTAGATGATCTCCATTTGAGGAGGCCACTAAACTAGTGTTCAGCAAACTATGTCTAGGCGGCCATATCTAGCTACCTATTTTTGTATATAAAGTTTTATTGGAATATAGCCACACCCATTTATTTATGTGTTGTCTGTATCTTTTGCTCTATAATGACAAAGTTCAGTAGATATGACAGAGACTGTATAAACTTCAAAACTTAAATCATTTATGGGGTGCTAGGGTGGCTCAGTCAGTTGAGCATCCAACTCTTAATTTCAGCTGAGATCATGATCTTATGGTTTGTGGGTTTGAGCCCCATGTAGAGCTCCACATGGAGCATTCTCCCCCTCATGGAATCCCCACTTAGGATTCCCTTTCTCCCTCTCTGCCCCTCCCATGCTCACATATGCTCTCTCTTTCTTTCTCAAAATAAATAGATAAACATTAAAAATTAAAAAAACCCCTTAAATCATTTACTATTTGTCCTTTTATAGAAAATGTTTGCTGATTCTAATAATGGTCAAAAAAATTCTTGGGCACTTTTTACTTTGCTTGTGGGCTCAATATGTTGTTACACATTTTTAAATAGATAATCTCATTTAATTATCTTAAAAATCTTTTGATGTAGGGAATATAATTATTTTTATTTTACATATGAGGAGACTAAGATGCAGAGAAACTTATTAATTTCCCATGGTCACACATCTATGATAAATGACAGTGACAGGGTTTGAACCTAGGTCAGCCTCCTAGTCTTTGTTTTTTCTCACTAAACTAGACTGTCTTCTGGTTCCTGTTGCTCTATAGAGTGAGAAATAATGGAATAAACATTAAAGGAGATTAAAAAACTCATACTGTGCAATGTAATTGTTACTCTAGGAGGTTAGCTATGCAAGCACTGCTGACTTTATTTTGAGGTTCTGTGTGCTTAACAATTACTTGAACATACCAATAGTAAATATTGGTATCTTATAAAAATGCAGAATAGGGGTTTAAATAAGTACCTTCCCAGACACAATTGTGTATTTTTCACATACAACTATTTTAAGTTGATTCTGATATTTAAATATCCGTTTGTAATTTAGAAAACATTCTTCTTTCGTTCTGATTACTCTTGCATATAGTGTATCATAATAGAAAGGAGAGAGTAACTAAATATTTTAGATGCAACCATGCCCATAATAGTAACAGTTGCTACCATTTATTGAGTACCTAAGTGCCTGGAGACTGTACTAATTACATATAAAGTAATCTTGTTAATCTTAGCAACAGATATGTGAGGCAAAATACTGTTATCATGTGTGTTTTATAGATAAGGAAACTTAAGTTAGTTATCAAGGAAAAAGTAGTTGATACACCTCACTCTGTACCTTCAGAAGAATATTGCTAATTTAAAGAAGTTGAGTAATTTTATTGGCTAAATTAGACTGTTATATAATAGAGTGAACATAATCCACATGAGGATTTCCCCATGCTATTTCCTAGGGTTACAAAAAAAGTTTTAATTGCTACAATAACATTATATCTACTAATGGGCTATATTTTACTTAAACTTTCTCTTATTTTTGGATATAAGTATAGAACTCACATTATTGACTAAAGAGGTTTACTTGCATGTTCGGAAAAAAAACCTTTGCGTGGTGGTGAAGACAATGACATTTATGAGTATGAACTCTGTATAAAATAGAATTGCATACTTTTTCCTGCTTAATTTACTTTTCCCACTGAAAAATGTTCAGCATTGTGGAAATTTAGAAAAGTACAAATGTGTAAAGAAGAGAATTTACCCCTACACCCATACCTAGTAGCAGTCTTTGTTAAAGGTTAATAGTTTCCAGTCTCTTTTCTTAAGCATCAGGTTTTAGTTTTTTAAGTATGTGAATATAATTTTTATCCTTTTGTTGCTTTATATTATCTCATGAGCATTTACCTAGAGTTCTACTGACATGCTTTTACTCAGGATTCTATATAAAAATTTTGCTAACCATAAAATATTTATGACTAGTGAGTGGACTCTATTTTACTTAAACTTTCCTTTATTTTTAGAGATAGATTTCTTGGAATTATTATTGTAATTGGCATTTTATCTCTTCTTCTTTTGCATTTTAGTTTATAAAAATGTAATCATCTTCACATCCATATTCAAATCTGGAATCATGTAAAGATCCTTGTCTCACTATGAAGAGTTTCCAGAATTTGTCAATAACTATATAAGCATGTTTATAGCTATACTTATTTTACGTAAGTGGGATTTATAATATGCCCCTTTACTTTACTCTTTTAAATGATGCTGGGATAAATGTATTTGTACAACAATTATTTTGGGGTTTATGACTATTTTCTTAAGACAAGTAGAGCTGGGTCAAAGAGATGGACATTTTGAAGACACTTAGCTAAATTTGTCAAATTTAATACACTGCTGTTGTAGAAAGAATATGTTAATGTCAAATAATGCTTCATGCTATCATTATAACTTCTACAAACTTTATGGAAACATGGCATGCCAATTTCCTAAAACCTTTTTAGAAAGGCCCAATCATTTATGATATAAGTATATAAATATATAATATAGGCATATCACATTTATATCTATGTATATTATGGTTATAACATAGCTACATACATACTTATGCATGTATAATATGTATACACACACTGAATTTGTTTAACCGTGGTAGGTCTCTTCATTTTCCCTGTACAGTAGATTTCAACCCAGCATTTTATAGTTAGCATTGTTATTCTTACTGACATTAGTTAGGGTTATTTTTTTCAGCATCATTTTTATGGTTTTAACTTGGTTTTAAAAAGTTGTGTTTGAATTTTAATTAAATCATTTATTTTTTAAAATTTATTTTTAAAACATTTTGAAAAGGTTTTATTTAAATTCCACTTAATTAATTTACAGTGAAATGTTACTTTTAGTTGTGCGATACGGTGATTCAACACTTCCATACAACTCCTGGTACTTATTACAACAAGTGCACTCTCAACCCCCATCACCTATTTAACATATTCCTCTGCCCCTGACTTCTCCTCTGGTAACCACAAGTTTGTTCTGTATCATTAAGAGTCTTTTCCCCCCACTTTCTAATTTGTTTCACTGTTTCTTAAATTCCACATACGGGTGAAATTGCTATAGTATTTGTTTTTCTCTGACTGACTTCTTTTATGGCTGAGTGGTATTCTATTTTGTCTGTCTGTCTGTCTGTCTGTTTATCTATCTATCTATCTATCTATCCATCCATCCGTCCATCCATCCATCTATCCCTTATCTTCTTTATCCATTCATTCGTCCATGGACACTTGAAAGTGTGAGAGGGGAGAGGCAGAGAGAGAGGGAGACACAGAATCTGAAGCAGGCTACAGGCTCTGAGCTGTCAGCACAGAGCCCGACGCGGGGCTTGAACCCACAGACTGTGAGATCATGACCTGAGCCTAAGTCCGATGCTTAAGTGACTGAGCCACCCAGGCGCCCCTAAATTAGCATTTTTATATTCTTTGGGTAAATAGCTATGAGAGCAATTGCTAACGTCAACCGCACAAGAACAACAGGTGTTGGTCAAGATATGGAAAAAAAGGCAACTTTTGTGCACTGTTGGTGGGAATGCAAATTGGTGCAGCCACTCTGGAAAACAGTATGGAAGTTCCTTAAAGAATTAAAAATAGGACTACATTTTTTATTCTTTTTAAATAAAAAGTCTTTTTGATTCTTATTTTATCAGAAATGAATGTCAGTGCATGTAAAAAGTCCAGGGAAAAAAGAAAATAATAGAGAAAAAAGAGAAAGTTTAATTCATAATAAAATTTTTAATGTTTATTTTCGAGAGAGAGAGAGTGTGTATGTATGTGAGTGGGTGAGGGGCAGAGAGAGAGGGAGACACAGAATCCAAAGCTGGCTCCAGGCTCTGAGCTGTCAGCACAGAGCCTGATTCAGGACTTTAACCCATGAACCGTGAGATCATGACCTGAGCTGAAGTCAGACACTTAACTGACTGAGCCACTCAGGCATCCTTAATTTATAATCTACAAACTTTATGGAATTCTTAATACTCATGGATAATCTTTTGCTGCATATCCTTTCTTTTTCTATGTGTACATATATATGTATACATTTATGTATAGATCTCAACACTCATAAAATACATCTTGCCCTATATATAGTTTTGTGTTTATATGCATACATACCCATAAAATAATTTATATGTTTTTGTATTAGTGGAAAAATATATATGCTTCCTAAGCCTTCACTGTCCATCCCTTCCCCCCAGTAAAAATAGGCTATAGATGCCTTCCTTGTTGATAAACATGGATATATGCCACAATTAAATGATTGCATTATACTCTATTTTGTGGTTTTACTCTACTTATTCTAATATTTATGAACCTTTAGCTGTTTCCAGTTACTTGCTAGTATAAACAATACTTCAGTGAACATTTTTGTACATATGTCCTTGTCCAATAATTTACTTAGGATAAAATAGAAATTGAGTTTTTTAATCAAAAGACATGTACATTAAAAATTTGGATGTAAGGAAAGCTTTTACTTTTTTACTTACACTTTTTCACATTGTTCAAGTTTTTTTTTTTTTTCCTGCAAGTGATACAGGGAATACAGAATTGTCCAATTGCCCTCTAAAATTTTTGTGGATTGTTACATTCTCACCCATGAATAGGAGCGCCCAGTTCCTCATGCTCATAAACATTAAATATTAACAATATTTTAAATTTTTGCTAAAACTGTTGTCTTGTGGTATGTTTTATTGTATTATGTGGTATTTTAGAAATGGATTGTGATATTGAGTACATTTTTTAGCTTATTTGCTTTTTCCATTTTCTCATTCATAAATATTCCAGTTATTTTTATGGACTATTTTTATACATTTTTTCTTATTGATTTTGAAGTTTTAAGACTCCCTTTTGTTATACCATACCAAGAATATATATTTTTTTCCATTTGTGGTTTATATTTTAATTTTTTAATGCTCTTATTTTTAATATAGAAGCTAAAAAATTTTAAGGTATCCAAGTTTATTAATCTTTTTCCTGTTTTAATGTTATACTTAGATCTTTCTTATCTTTTTTTTCTTCATAATATTTTATTGTCAAATTGTTTTCCATACAACACCCAGTGCTCTTCCCCATAAGTGCCCTCCACCATCACCACCATCTCTTTTCCCCCCTCCTTCCCCTTCAACCCTCAGTTCATTCTCAGCATTCAATAGTCTCTCAAGTTTTGCATCCCTCTCTCTCCCCAACTCTCTCTCCCTCCTCTGTTCCCCCTTGTTCTCCATTAGGTCTCTCTTGTTTTCCTGCTAGACCTATGAGTGCAAACATATGGTTTCTGTCCTTCTCTGCCTGGCTTACTTCACTCAGCATGACACCCTCAAGGTCCTTAGATCTTTCTTATCTAAAGATTATACAGATATAATCTTTATATTATGTAGCTCATTTAGATTTTTAAAAGATTATTTATGTTTTAGTTTTTACATTTAAATAATTCATCTGGAATTTATATTAATATAAAGTGGTAGGGATTTAATGCAATTTCTCCCCAGATATCTACCTGTCTTCACTGAATAGTTTATTATTTTTTGAATAATTTATTATTTCTCCACTGACTTGAAGTATCTCTTATATAATAGAGTCTTCTGTAAACTGTCATTTGTTTTTAGACTTTCAGAAAAATTTATTTGCCTATCATTCTGTGCCAATAATATATTATTTTAATTTTTGTACTTGTGTCATATTTACATAAAGCCTTTTAAACCTAAAATTTATTTAGATTATCTTGTTCTTAGAAAGAGATTAAACTTCTATATTTAATTTTTGAAATCACCCCAAATATAAATTGTTTATTTGATGTATCATATAACATCCTTGATCTGAGAATGTTTCTCTTTTAGGTTTGTAAGTTTTCATATTGTATATGTGATATTTATGATAAAAATTTTCATTTTTTAAGAAGAAAGACTGTCAAGTAAAATTGTTCTGGGAAGCTACTCTGAGGTAGAAGATGCCAGGAGGCTTTGAATTACAGGCTGATGTATGGAACTGGCATCCTACCTGACCCAGAGAACTCTGGTGGTTGAAATGCAGGAGTAGGATCAGAATACAGAAACGGTGGGATTTAGAATTTCTTAAAAAGAAGCTCTTTTACCATAGGTTTTAAATGGGCTGGATTCTGAAATGCTAAGGAATGCAACAAGGACAGTACACTAGTTTTGAAATCAGAGATTGTGAAGTTGAGTGCCAATCCTGCCAGTTTACTACCTTTGTGAATATCTAATCCCATTGAGCTTCATTTTTTTAAATTTATAAAATGAGAATAGTAATCTCATCACAAAGCAAATAGAATTTAATGAGAAAATAAATAAATAAATGTATCAATGGTTGGCCTATGGAATTTGCTTTATAATGCCTGATCTTTTTTTTTTTTATTGTGAATTCTGCAGAAACAGGGTTAATGGGGATAAATTTAGATCTGGGATTTGAGTATTGAAGAGCTCTGTGAATTTCTTCCATCTCTTCACATTAAAAAAGACAGTGTGAGAACACTAATGTTCCCTATGGATAGCTACAGAAACACACAGACACACACAGACACAGACACACAGACACACAGACACACACACACACACACACACACAGACACACACAGTTCCATCAGTCTCATCATAGATCTCGGAAAAAGAAAGGGAAATTAGGAAAATTCCAGGACAAGAAGATATAGAAATTGGCAATTGGTTGAAACTGGGGACAATGGGGAAATGCTGGCACTGGAGAAATATATTTAAAAATCCAGGGATTTGGGGCGCCTGGATGGCTCAGTTGGTTGAGCGTCTGGCTTCGGCTCAAATCATGATCTCATGGTTTGTGGGTTCGAGCCCTGCGTCGGGCTCTGTGCTGACAGCTAGCTCAGAGTCTGGAGCCTGCTTTGGATTGTGTATCTCCCTCTCTCTCTGACCCTTCCCTGCTTGCGCTATCTCTCTCTGTCTCTCAAAAGTAAATAAAAACCATAACAATTTTTTAAAAACCCAGTAATTTAACCCATTTCCATTTTGCAAAGTGTCTGTTACCAAATGAGTTAGGTGAGAGAGCAAAGTATAGAAACTGACATATTATGAGAGACGTGAATGCCAAGTATCCCATTCTGCAGATGAACTGGAGATGATTATGTCCCTCACAGAATGAACATAAGCCCAGTGATTGGAAACTCTGACTTAAAATGAAAGCTCTGTCACTGATTTGTCATATGGTCCTAAGTGAGTTACGTGTCCATTTTCTTGTCTGTGAACCTGGATGCATCTCATTCTGGTATCCCTGCTTTTTTTCACTTAGGAAGTGAAGTAATTTCTAATAGATGCCAGGTGGACTTTACAGAGAAATCTTTAAGATGTTATGAAGAATATGCAGTAAAAGGATAAGGATCTTTCTTCATGATTCTCTTCATTTGTTACTGTTTTTTTTTTGAGAGTGAGCAAAAGACTTATAGGTCTGAGAAGGATTAATCAATCTATAGTGTATGATTGACCCCCCCCCCCTCCCCGAGTATGCAGTGTGTAGTTATTGAGTGTGATGATAGGGTAGCATTGCCAAGGACACAGCTCTTGTGTCACGAATCCTTGAGACATTCTTCCTTAAAACGTGGGTGGTTATATTAGCTACAATTCATTGGTGTTAAGTTGTGACTTGGGCATATTTCAAGGAAAAAGCAAAATGAAATATATTTATAGAAGACATTTCCATTTAGCATGTTCATATCTCTGATCATTACTAAAACCTTGGGAGGTAAATAGTAGTATCTCTATTTTCCTATGCATATTATTTATTTATTTATGTATAATTTAAGGATTTTTAAAAAAAGATTTTATTTTTAAGTAATTTCTATACCCTAAGTGGGGCTTTAACTCACAACCCTGATATCAAGGGTCACATGTTGTACTGACTGAGCCAGCCAGGCACCCCTCTTGTTCATATTCTTTATTTCAGAAAATGAGATTATATAGTTTTATAATTTGTTTTCTTCGCCTAACACATTTCATACAAAACTAATTATTTGTCTGCTTTACTAGGCTATGAGTATCTTGAACTTATCAACTCAATTCAGTTTTGTTTTTTTAGTGCTTAACACAGTGCGTGGTGCAGAGCAAACATTTAGTAAATGATGAATAACTGTGATTTATTCTAGGAATCAGGACTCTTAGATAATTGGCCCATAGTCACCAGATCTTTATTTTTCTCTTCTTTTAGCATCTCTCCCCTTTTCAGTTTCTATCACGAACTGAGAAATGCTTATAATGTGCTACATGCATGCTACGTAGCAAATTCAGACCATGTTGACTCTGCATTCACATAAATTGTTCTGCTCTGAATCCAGTTGATAATGCAGCTGTTATTTTTATAATCTTATCCTAAGTACATATTTGCACAACAGGCGGTGTCAACCCATCTAAGTAACTTGGTGTTATTTGCCTGATACCTAAATGGCAGAGCTCCATTACTGAAGTCATTATTTGTGGTTAAGAGGGAGTGGTACTGAGAGTGGAAACAAGAAGAGTTTCTTAATATGAGTGTCAAAATGGACCCTCTTTAGGTGTCTTTAAATTTATCTTGATTTGACTGCCTAGAACAAGTGCAAAGAACAATCCTTCCTCCTTTGTCTATCAGTTTACTCTATAGAAAGTAGTGAGCTAAAAAAAAAAAAAAGAAAGAAAAAGAAAATAGTGGAGTAATTTAAAAAAAAAATTATGGGCTTAAAAATTAGTACTTTTTGCAAGCTTTTATTAAGTGAATGTTTTTAAAATGTTCTGACACTTTATTTAGTGAACAGAACTTGGGAGAGAAAGCTCAGCAGGGATGGGAATCCTGTTCCTCTTTCTGAGTATGATAATGTACTGCAAATGTTGAGACTATTCTAACTATAATATTTATCTTACAATGAATCCAAATTGTCAGTTGCTGGAGATCTGGAATTGTGCTTTATTGTTCTGTATCCCTAGAGGTCCCCATTCATGTTATGCATCCTGTGGGCCCTCAGAAATATTAATTAAATTGCAGGAGAAACTGCTTGTGTCATTCTCAGATTAAAGAAAAATACAACATCCTGCAATAACTTAGACTTAATTTTTAAGTTGAATTCCTCTGTTTAGTTTTTAATCCTCTTTACGTTTAAAAAATAATTTATTTTTTAGAAATAGGAATTCCAAAATCATTAATAATCTCTTCAGTAAGATAAAATATTTTATTAGGTTACAAGATTTTTATTTTTGCACAGAAGTTTTGTGAGCTTACCCACATTTACACAGTTGTCCTTTAGCCCAACGGTTATTGAATTTTCGTGTGCATAGGAACTACCTGGAGGCCACGATCTAAGACAGATTCTTAGGCCATACTTTCAGAATTGCAGAATCAATAGTTTTGGGTGGGGTCCAACAACCTTTTTAAAAAATATTATTTTTTAAGTTTATTCATTTTGAGGGACAGCGAGAGAGAAGTGCACACATGCACGAGTGCAGGAGAGGAGCAGAGAGAGAGCAAGGGTTCCAAGCAGGCTCTGTGCTGTCAGCATGGAGCCAGATGTGGGTCTCAATCCCACAAACTATCAGCTTATGACCTGAGCCAAAATGAAGAGTCAGACACTTAACTGCTTAACTGACTAAGCCACCTGGTTGCTTATAAAAATTAATTTTAATAAGCATCTTGGCTGGTTCTGATATAGGGAGTCTGAAGATTATGTTTTGATAATTACTTTTTTCTCCAGTCCTACTCACACAAGATTTTCTCTGACTTTTGCTTTGAAATCAATACCATGTATGTCTGAAATCAGATAGGCTGCAAAAAGAAAAAGGCATATTAAAAAACACAATCATAGGTGTTATTTCCAAGAAGTATATTTTACAAAGAATACCATGAGATGTGATAGAAGACATGAAAGAGAACAAGTTTATGGAGTGAAAAGTTATAAAACATTCCAATTTTTTTTGGACCACGGCTCTTTTTGTTTGATTCTGGTCAAGTGACCTTGCTGCCTTATGTTGTGTTTATGAATATTTTTATAATCAAGACCTCATAACAAGAGATTTCAAGATTAAATTACACAATTTTTCTGTAAATCCGTTTTGGAAGTTTGTGGTCTATATTTTGGTCTTGGTTCATAGCAGTAAGCAATAAGCCTTTGTAAAGTGTAAGGCATGCTGTCTTCTTCTAAATAATGTCATTTATTTATCATGTAGACACAATTTTTATACTGACTATTCTTGTTCACAGATCGTCTTGAATTGTTATTTCAGGAGGGCACTAAAATGTTGGCAGTTGTGAAAATGTTCGAACCTATGATTGACTATTCTGCTGTACATTTTGGTAGAGATGAACTGGTGGGTCTTAGAAATGCAACATTAATTTCTCCTTTCCTGATCCAGAAATAAATACCTTAATTTCTCTTCTTCTGACCCAGATATATCTTTAACCTGACCATCTACAATGTGTTAAACCAGGCTTAGGAAATGTTACATTAAAGTGTAAGCATGTACTTCCCAGTGGATGTGGATAAAATATAAAGTTGTAAAATCTTAGAGTAGTAGGGACTTTTAGAGGAAACTGGCATAGTAGTTCCTAAGCACCATCTACAGTTAGGCTGACTTTGTTTTGGGAAGAAGAAAGAGAAATTGACTTGCAGTCAGTATTTACCATATTACACTCTCTGCTAGATGCTACTTCTTTGTTGGCTTCAAAATATTAAACTAGATAGTTTCCTTAGTTTCAAAATCGAGTATCAGAATGATAAGCTGTTATCAAAATGTGGTCCCTGGACACATGGGAACCCTGGGGATCCTTTCAAGAGGTCTGAAAAGTCCGAATTATTTTCATCATACTACTTAGGTCTATGCTATTTGCCTTTTTCACTATGTTGACATTTACACTGAGGATGCAAAGCAATTTGGGACAAAACTGCTGGTGCCTTAGCAGAATCAAGGCAATGGCACCAAATTACATTAGTAGTCATTGGATTTTTTAAAAATCATCACTTTAAAAAAAATCATCACTACTCTCACATGAAAAAGCCAGATTTGCTTAAGAATGTTGTAGGTGAAACAGGAAAGTATTGATTTTATTAATTCTTGACCGTTGAGCATATTTTCTAATATTTTATGATGAAATGGAAAGTACACATTTCTTGAGGAAAATCACATGTGTGATTGAGTTGCAAGTTGAACCAACTACTTTGTTTCATAGAACCTCATTTTTACTTGAAAGAATGAGCAAAAGACACATAGTAGTTGTTTAACCGGCTGCTTGGCAGACATAGTCACAAAAATGAGCAAAGTGAACCAGCCAACCATTTTAAGAAAAACATCTGACACTACTGTCAATAATAAAACTTGAGCTTTAAAGAAAAAATTAATTGTTTGGAAAACTTGTATCTACCGTCATGACCTTGATGACTTCCCAGTACTTAGAAACTTTTCTGATAAAATTGGTGGCGATATTAACAAATGGGATTTAAAAAAATTGAATAATGAAATATGAATATAATGAAATGTGCCAATGTTTTGAAAATCTTTACAACTCAGTGAACTGATATTTTTCCAAATGAACCAGTGCATGATGCTACAAAATCATGCAAAGGTAAAAGGTGCATTTAAAGATCAATGGGTTTTAAAAGTAACAGAATGCAAAAACTTCAAATGATATTCAGGAATCAGATTTCATATTTCAATTAAGCTTTGAGAAACTATTACTTGTCAAATTTTGATATCAAAGAATAGCAACAGTTGTCTGGAAAGACTATTGAAACACTCTGCCTCTTTCCAAATTAATGTCTAGGTGAAGGTAGATATTTTTCATATATTTTTACTAAGCCAACATATCACAATAGAGTAAATGCAGGAGCACCTATGAGAATCTAGCTGTCTGTTTTTAAACCAGGCATTTAACAGATTTGCAAAAATACAAAACAATGCCAGTCTTCTAATTTTTTTACTTTGGCAAATATCTTTTAAAAGTTATGTTTTTGTGTTACTATGCAATAGGCTCATCATCGAATGATTATTATTTATTTTAAATGAATACATTTTTTCTCAGCTTTAGTTTCTAATATAATATCGATAAATGTAATCATAGCCCTTTGGGATTTTCAATAATTTTTAGAAATGTAGAGGAGTCCTGAGACCAAAGTGTTTGAGAACCTATAAGACTATATGGTCTCTAAAGTTTATTTCATCTAATCATATTTAGAACATGCAGCCATTCTAACATAGCTTTGTTCCTGTAAGAGATTTTAGACATTCTCCTCTGAATGCTTCTCCATGTCCCTTCTAAATTGTAGCCCTCAGTACTGAAATCATATTGAAGATGTAGGTTGAGCAGCATATTGTACATAAAAAGTTTATCAGAAGTAGGTTTCAATAATAACTGTCTTTGGAAATTTTTAAAAATGTTTATTTATTTTGAGACAGAGAGGGAAAGTGTGAGTGGGGGAAAGGAGCAAAGAGAGAGGAAGAAAGAATCCCAAACAGACTTTGTGCTGTCAGCACAGATCCCCACTCTGTCTGTGGGGCTTGTTCCCACAAACCACGAGGTCATGTTCTGAGCTGATATCAAGAGTCGGACACTTAACCAACTGAGCCACCCAGCTGCTCCATCTTTGGAGATCTTTAAGGGCAAATTCGCATTTCTTTGAGGAAGTGGATTCTTGTTCCAGGAAAGCACAGTGTTGAAGTAGGTAACATCTTAAATTGTCTATCTTGATACTTCGAAACACTCTTACTTTTGCCTTAGAAGTTGGAAATGTCAGTAACTAAAGCTTCATTTTCCCTTCACTATTGTGATGTTCTTTATTAGCATTTGTGTTAAAAAAATTGGGCATTAGCTTGGTATCAGTTCCTTTGGAAAATGAATTTCACATTTCACTTTTATAGTTATTTCAAATTCTATGTAATTTGGTATAATTATTATGAAGGAAAACTAAGAATTATGGAGTTCAAGAAACATAGCTTTACTGTCATCATCAAGACAGTATGGTATTGGCACAAAAACAGACACATAGACCAATGGAATATAATAGAGAACCCAGAGCTGGGCCCACAAATGTACAGTCAGTTAATTTTTGACAAAGCAGGAAAGAATATCCGATGGAAAAAAGACTGCCTCTTTAGCAGGTGGTGCTGGGAGAACTGGACAACAACATGTAGAAGAATGAAACTAGACCAGTCCTTTACACCATACACAAAAATAAAATCAAAATGGCTGAAGGACCTGAATGTGAGACAGGAAACCATCAAAATCCTTGAGGAGAAAGTAGGAAAAAACCTCCTAGACCTCCAACGCAGCAATCTCCTACTCGACACATCCTCAAAGGCAAGGGAAATTAAAGCAAAACTGAACCCTTGGGACTTCATCAAGATAAAAAGTTTCTGCAAGGCAAAGGAAACAATCAAGAAAACTAATAGGCAACCGACAGAATGGGAAAAGATAGTTGCAAATGACATATCAGATAAAGGGCTA
>NC_043710.1:41174109-41208465 GCF_006229205.1 Suricata suricatta
GTTTGCACTCATAGGTCTAGCCGGAAAACAGGAGAGACCTAGTGGAGAACCAGGGGGAGCAGAGGAGGGAGAGAGAGTTGGGGAGAGAGAGGGATGCAAAACTTGAGAGACTATTGAATGCTGAAAATGAACTGAGGGTTGAAGGGGAAGGGGGGGGAAGAGGTGGTGGTGATGGTGGAGGGCACTTATGGGGAAGAGCACTGGGTGTTATATGGAAAACAATTTGACAATAAAATATTATGAAAAAAAAAGAAACATAGCTTTAGCCTACCAATGCCACCTATAAACAGTAAAAGTGAAAATAATAATAAAGAACATTTTGCATTTTTAATAAACTGATGCCGGTTGGGGGAGAATAGCAGTTGTAATGCAAAATAAAATCTCTAGGAAAACTTATTTGATTGAATTTGCATACAGGATTTTTTTAATGCCTCCCTAATTTTTATTTTGATGTATATGAGACAAGACACTGGTATCTTTTCAAGTCAGTTGAAAAAATAAATGCTTTAAAAGGAGTTGTTTTAACTCAGTGGTTCATTAATGATTTTATTAAATCAATGATTAAATAAATTAAAAAATTTAATCCTTGACCTGAGTTTTAAACATGTGATGCTATAATTTCATGTAAAGATGAACAAAATTTTGTTACAGGTGTTTTTGGAAGCACTTTAATACTTAAAAAAAAATACCTTAGAATCATGGACTCCTAGGGTTAGAAGGTCATTTAATCCAACCACTCATTTGATGCTTGAACTTTCTTGCTAAATCAAATAATAATAATAATAATAATAAGAAGAAGAAGAAGAAGAAGAAGAACATGGGGATAAAAAAAGAAATGAGTGTGGCTTAGAGACAGCTTTTAGCAAGATTAAAAAATCTAGTTTGAAAGCTTTTAAAGTGTAATTATACAGGGAGGTGGCAGTATTTTTATTTGCTGTTTACTTTTGATCTCTTACCTATTTTTGGTAGACTCAGACATGCTTTTGTGAAAATGTTTATGGTTTCTTCACTTGATGTCAAGAAAATTGTTTGAAGTTGCCTTGTAATTCAGAGGTTTTTCTTTTTGTAACTTAATTAGTATTTGGCTTTGTCTGCCACACTAAAAGCAATTTAGTCTGGATTTGGGTGACTGCTTAATGGATAAGTAATATACTGAATTTTAGAAATAGTTTTATTGTTTGGGGGGCAAATTAACCATGTTAAGCATGAGAAAATCTAAATAATTCCAACCTACAAGAACTTAAAATAAACCTATACATTCAATGTTAATATTTTTGTTAAATTGTGCTTTACTTTGTGACACTTGTGTGCATATGTGTGTGTATACATATTTACTTTTCTATAAATTGGTTATTATACACATATTTTTAAACTCAACAATACATTTTGCCATCATTTTATGTAAATAAATACAGATTTATATAGTAATTTTTAGTGATTATAGGGTAGGGTTATATGTATATATCATAATTTGCTTATCCAGTTAGTAGGTTATTTGGAATTTGGGGTTGTTATAAAAATTCTGTAATGAACATAAATATTACATATATATTTCTTTTAACATTTTTGTGATTAGTTCTTTAGGATAATTTTAGAAGTAGTGCAAATTCAAGGGATATCAAGATTAAAGATTTTAACACTTACTACAAATTAGCATTCAGAAAAGTTGTATCCAGTTTATAATCTCATCAATAGTATATGAAAGTGTTTTTTTTCCACACCCTCACCAATACTAGTTTTTGACCATTTATAAATTATTTTGCCAATATTTTAGGTGCAAACATTTTATTTATATTTCTTTGATTATTAGGCAGATTATAGATATTTTTGTGTTATTGAACACTTATATTTCTTCATTTATACACTTTTTATATTATTTTGTTTTTTATATTGAAGTGTCTGTGACACTACACTTTTTATTTAATAAATTAAGCATATCCAAAAGATTTGGCAACCAGAGAGTATGAACCATGTCACCATCATGGTCAGATGCAATAGTCTTTGGCCCAGGTTGGATTATTTATTGTTTGAAGGGTCCTTGAGGGGAAAGGCCATGGCCTTTAAAAAAACAAGTTATTGGGGCACCTGGGTGGTTCAGTCAGTTGATCATCTGCCTGTTGATCCATGGCATTGAGCCCCACATTGTGCTCCATGCAGGGCGTGGAGCCTTCTAATGATACTTTCTTTGCTCCCCTCCCCCACTCACTCTCTCTCTTTCTAAAATAGTAATAATAATAAAAATAAAATGCTCTATTTATTAATTTAGCTATAATTTACATATGATGCATTAGTTTTAGGTTTACAACATAATGATTTTACTTACTATTAAAAGTTTTTGTGTTCAGACTGTTTGGTGTAGTCTCTCACCCATGGTCATTATTTGCTGAATGAATGAAAGAATGAACAGACAGAGGAATGGGACAATCCATGGTGACTGGGTGTTCTGAGGATTCGTTTTCTTAAACAGCTTGTGATTTTTCAGAAAAGATAGTGATTTGCTCTGGCATTTCCTTCTCTAACTTTTTAGTTTTATGCTGCCCTCAAGACCAAAGTAGCCACTTCTATTTTGGAAATGACCTAATCTTTTCTAGTTCTTAAAGGAGTAGCTTACTTTTAATTTTTATTTTTTATGAGTTAATTCTTAACTCTTTGCCCTTCATAAAATGTTGCCTGATTATTCCTAAATTGTTTGCAGGAGGAAGCATGCATTTAAGTCTTCTTTTTTATAAGAATGAACTATGTGATTTTAGAAGCTCATGCTTTTTAAATTGTTTGCTCCAAAATTCACCAATAGTGTAAAGCAGTTGATAATGTGAGTCAGAGTTGCTTTCAACATATGTAGTAAGATTGCACTGATATGACAAATAAGATTTATTGACTCCATATTGATGTATATTAGAGTATTATTTGCCCTAAATGTCTAGAAACTGATTTGTTCCAAATTTTAGATATTTTCAGAGTTAGTGATCTTAACTCCTAAAGAGTCCAATGATTAAGAACATGAGATACTGGTCAGCAGCAATATTTTTTTGGATGCATTTTATTTTATCCTCCAATATTTAAATGCAAATGGAAGGGATGGGATTCATTGTGTATCTTGTGTAATTCCAATTCATACTTTTAAAGGAATCATTGCCAGAAAGACAAGATGTGATTATTTTTATAATATACAAGTATTGGGTTGTTCCAGAGTTTATGCTTTTGGGTATACAGCATTTTGCTATAGATTTATTTTGTGTATAACTTCAAATTATAATTTACAACTCAGAGCAGGATAAAATGTAAGAATAGCTTATAGTGGGACAGATATTCTTTGCTGGCTTTGAATCATACACACAGCATACATAGTGTTATGTAGTGTCCCAGATAAAATTGCTCTCTGGAATCCGAAAACCTTAGAAAGCTGTGAATAAGAAATGGGTATTACACCAAAAGTAAATTCAGATCTAGCTTCCCTGGCCAGACTCTCCTGTACTTCTTTCATTTATGGAAGTAGGTATCATAAAATTGTTGGAAACAGGTGAGACTGGAGTGAAGAAGGCCTGAGGCACCATTTATGCAGAGAAGGAGGGCTAGAGAAGAAACCTATTAGTGTATTAGCCATCAATACTTAAAAACTGTGCAAATTCACAGGACCTTATTATTTATCAATACTGACTGGAAAATAGAATAAATTATCTGGGTCACTTAGGCAAAACATATTCTAGGAGCTGGGGAAGGGCTGAGTTAGATATTTCTTTCATATCTCTTTCAATTTCAGATGCCTAATTCATTTTAGCCATTTGTGCTATAAATATAACATTGGAAGTGATGTTTCCTACAAAAGATGTTGATCAAGATTCATTTTTTCCCAAAATAAATTTTATTTAAATCTAGTTAGCTAATAACTAGGTTAGTTAACTAACCTAGATGTTTTTACGAGCTATGTTTAAAAAGTGTGTATTGAATCAAACCAATCTCCTAAGTCTAGGAAAGTTTCTGACCTAAATTAGGAACTCAAGTTCCATTATTATTTTAAGTTGAACACTACTCATAGCCATCCTCACATTTTGGAAAGAATATGGCCCTTGAAACAAAGTTTCTTTGTTTTCATGGAACTAAAAATGTGCTGTATTTAGACCAAACAATAAAAATAAACTACCAAACTACCTTCTAATGCATGGGGGTTCTGGAGAGAGGAAACCATAGATATTTAGAGGCATAAAGTGACTCATTGTGCTAGTTAAAACTTTTTACAAGGCTAGCTCTGTGTGTTTGAATTGCATCTGTTACCTCTTCAGCCAGAACTAAAGTGTGTGCAAGCAAAAGAATTTTGGATTGAATTTTGCCATCTACAGAATGTGTTGCCTATATTCTAAATGTCTAAATGGGTTCCACACCTTAGAACAAAAAATGCATCTTTTCATTTTTATTCTACCTATAAGATATTCCTGTTGGACGCATCCAAGATATTTTCTGTGAAGTGCATTCATTTTAACTTGCAGACATATATTAAACATGTTTTTCAAATGTAACTTGTAAGTTTCTATTCCCTTAAGAATTCTTTTTCTCCCTTTTATTTTTACTTACTGATATTTTAAACACCTACTTTACTACTGCTTTTTTTTTTTAAGCCATAATGGACAGAGATGTTGTATTCCCAGAGATAGAACAATGAAATAAAAGTTTTTGGTATTATCAAAGTTGTTAGAGTAGATGGGGACTGCCTAAGTTAAAAATAGTATAAATTGTAGACAAAATGTCTATACTCCTTTAACAAAACGTATAAGTGCAATTTACTTATATTTTTAAATTTCATTTTCTGTCTAAACTTTCAGGTCACTTTCATGAATTCAAAGGCAATTTACCAGTGATTTCTGGGTGCTGGGGCTGATTTTTTGTCCGTATTTGTAAGTATTGGTTTATTTATTATTTTTCTCATTGTATAATGAAAATGTTACAGTTTGTAAGTGAGACCTTAATTTCTTTTTTATGTGGATCTTTATTATTTTTTTCTGTTACTTTAAGTGTTATTAATTTTTTTAAGAGTTTTCTTAAGAGGACTATAGAAAAAAATACCAGCTGGTGAAAAATGACTCAGTTTGTGATTTCCAGTAAAATAGCCCAATGGTAAGGCCCATTACAGTAAGCTGAAAGAATAAATATTTTACTTTTTGAAGATGGGGCTCAGTTATAGGAATGAATTACCTTAAAAGGGCTAACCTATATACATATGGGTAATTTACCCTGATAAATTCTTACAGTCTTCTAGTTGCCTGGACTTGAAAAGTATTATGACCCTGTGCACATAGAAAAGATGTGAGATGATACAGAATTCAAAGAGCTGTCAGTACATGAAGAGATTATGTACTAAGGAACCAAAGGTTTATTTAGTGAATGTATAATTTGTATCCAAAATGGGGGTATTTCTCCCTTCTTAACCATCCCTAAAACACCAGTAAATTTTAAGTAGTATTTGAGAATACAAAGATATTTTTTCTCAGGAAAGAAGATAAATTTCAAGAAAAAAAAATGGGATGAACTTGAATGATCAATTAAAGTACTTTAAATTTATATATATTTATTAATATAAAAGTAGTTTAGAGTATGCGGCAGGTATTTAAAAAGTCTCTGTGCATATAAGACCATATTTAAATAACTTGAGTTTAAAACATATTTATATGTGTTTATTGTTGGTTAGGAGCTCTTATACATTTGATAGCAACAAAGTAGAAACTTGTTCTTTGTTCGTATACTCCTACAAAGGAGTTTTAGAGAATGTGCTTCTAGGAAAAGTATTTAAAAAATGATAACATTATAAATTGGAGTTCAAGTAATTCAGTATTTAAGCAGAGCATAGGGAAAATTTATTTAACACCAACTTTATCTTTCTTTTAGTAGAGCATTGATTGGGACAAGCATTTTGAATCAGCTTAAAAAAATAGATGTGAATATTTAATATCATTTAATACATTTTGTATATTTTTAATGCTTTATGAATGAATACATTATTTTTATGGAACTATCAATTTACATTTTATTATTTGAAGACTGAATTCTTATGTAAAACACAAAATATTAAACTGCATGGCTCATTTGGATTAAATATAAGCTTTTAATTTGTGCAAGGTATCATAGTGAGGATTAGGAGGCAAGGAAGATGGAGAAAGAAATGTAAAGTACCCTTGAAGGGCTCTCATGAAAAAGGATAATTCTGAGGAGCTGAGTTTATCCTATTAGAAATCTCAGATAAAGGAAACAATTTGAGTTGTTCAAATCTTATCTTAATTGCTTCCTCCTTTCTTTTAACTCTTTTCTCTCTTCTTTTGTATCATTAATAATTTTCCTTTTTTAAATGTTTATTCATTTTTGAGAGAGAGAGAGAGAGAATGGGGGAGGGACAGAGAGAGAAGGGGATAGAAGATCCAAAGCTGGCTCTGCACTGAGTGCCTGATATAGGGCTTGAACTCATGAACCTTGAGATCTTGTCCTGAGCTGAAGTCTGATGGTCAACCAACTGAGCCACCCAGGTGCCCCTCAAACATTTCTTTTAGTAAGTTTTTAGGATGACTACATTTAAAAAATGACAAATAGGAGATAATTACTGGCATTTCAACCAAGATGGCCTTCATTAAAATATTAAAATTAAAGTATTTACATTTCTCATTACCTAGTCTTTCTTTTCTTATTTCTCTACTCCTCTTCTGTGTACCCCCTCCACTAGACATACTTAGGCTAGCTTTGAATGGAGGTGATCCTATTAGCTGAGATTTTTCTAGTGATCTAACAGAGAGAGAGACTACAAATCGAAGGGATACTGTGGCTGTAGTTTTCATATGGTTATTTCTGGAGTTCAGTTAAAAAAAAATCTTTTAGTCAGTTTTTGTCTGATCTCTTAGGCAGAAGCCATGCTAATCATTCAGGCCCAAAGTAATTGTTTTTCAATCTTGAGAATTTCTATATGTTAGTTTAGGGCATGGTCTTTGTTGTTCCTTTGTTCCTTGGTCTCAAGCTTTGTTAAGGCCATCTCCTAACTGGAACTTTCTTATTAAAGGAATGTAGCAGGATACCGCTGAGATAAGTCAGATAAAATTAACATGACATTCAGAATGTTTAAGTTTCCATTCCTTTCAACTGCAGAAACTGTCCACCGCTTACACTGAATGATGAGGCAGCTAAAACAATAGAAATATTTATTTAGTCTGGCTTAAGAACAATCAAATGGGATCTGTGACAATGGCTTCTTTTAGGAATTTTAATTTCCATCCTGGAACTGCTTATTTGCTACATGATCTAAGGAAGAAAGTTATACCTTGTGACCATGGGAAGGTTTCTTAGTAAGGTGTGCAGGAGTCAGTCTGCGAGATAAGGAAAGTGGGATATTGTTTTGCACATCCATAATGAATGGGCCACACCAAGGGTGTGTGAGAACTGACTGGAATCTTACCTACTCACATCAACTGCCTATGTCAGAAGAGGAAAACACTGTTAAGGAAAATGGTTATCTTCTCAGAAGCTGAGAAGCATCTTATACTATTTTTTTTCCTTTTTAAAAAATAAACTACCCTTGTCTTTTTCAAATGTAGGACTTGTGTAAGAACACTTTGTTTCCATGCCCATATCTCACATGTACTTCTTTATCTCTAACTTAAAAATAATTGTGTAATTCTGATCATTCAGTTTTACCAGGACAATAAGTTATTGGTTAAAAAAAAAAACAGAGGTAGGTCATTAAATACCCTGCTTTTTCAGGTTACTTAGGCCTTTTAAGTTATTTGATAATGAATTTACATTTATAAAATTCTGTCTTTGTTAATTCTCTTGAATAGCAAACTTGTCCCTGAAAAGATACAAAAGTGTTTTATTGCCTGGCATAAGTGATTATTGCTTAGCCCTATGCTTGAAGCAATAATAACAATATCTTAATTTGGTATAACACTTGCTTTTACAGACATTAAAGTGGCTGGGTTTTGTAAAAATTGTTAGTTAAGTAGGAATTATCCTTATATGTGCAGAATAACAGGACTCAATTGTAGGGATACATGGTATAAATCAGTGCTCTTTCCATAAAACCAAATTGTCCTGTCACAGAGAGAATTTTAGTTATCTTTCTTTTGTAGTTTTTGATCACTATCTCAATCTCCATTTGTTGGTCCTACAAATATTTTCAAAAAGTTGAGGAAGAGTAAGTCAGGGAGGAGATTGTAGAACAGTTTCTACCAATTCATTTCCTCCTTCATGGATCATTTCTTCTCCCTGACATTTTCCTATCCCTCTATTCCAAAACTGCCACATATCGTGCTTTAGCTGAAAGTTTTTGAATTGCGTCAATTTTCAGGGAACAAACAAAAAATCAAGAATTCATATCTTTGTGGTATTTTAAAATGGAAAGAAATCTGTTTCAAACCAAGCGTAGCCCAGACCAAAGCTCCCTCAAGTGAGAACGCCTGTGATTTTCAGGACAAGCAGGTCTAAGTGCATTATCTTTAAAAAATATTATTCCAGGCTAATCTTGACATAAAGCAGGTAAATAAAAAAGATGAGCTGTGAAAATCCACAAATAGGGCTTGAATGCCATTTTCCATGACAACGGGAGCTGCCCCCTGAAAGCATTAATGCTGGGAACGTAAGGAATTTACAATTGTGCCTTCTCAGTTTTACAGTTGTGTGCTCATGTTAATTAGAGATATACTGACATTTGAAGTATCTACATTAATACACACAGCTACTGTACATTTGTGAACTGTGGCCAGAAATCTACTTTAATTGAAAGCAGTTTGCTAATCTGAATGTGTATATCCATTACATTTTAAGCTTTTAAGTTTTATATACTAGTGCCCTTAGATACTTGTTCTTTCTGCTCTCTTCACTTTCTGTTCCTAATTTATTTTTACCTGAAAGGACAGGCTGGCCTATTTTAATCTCCTAGTGGTGTTCTGGAGCAATATTGATGGAATTTTGAGAAAAAATGTTTAATAGTGTCCTTTATTTGTTGTAGTTTGAATATCTTTTTCCCTCTCTTTCTAAATTGTTGGTTTTTCTTGCAAACCTTTAAAATGGCCTGCCGCCGAAATAAGGTAGGATTTAGGTTTATGGGATTTGCTTCACTGGCTATATTTAAGCACTAAAAAGCTACTCTTCACAGTCATGCTCTGGTTTTAGCCAGAAAAGCCCAGTATTAGAGACCTGGATGGCATGAACAGTGAAGAGGTATTCTATTTTTTTCTAATAAAGCTGAGTTTCATCTTTCCCTCTTGATGTCAAGCAATGTATCTTAATTTTTGATTTGCAGATATGTTCATGATAGCCTGATGACTTGAGGTCATCATTAGCCCTAGAGTTTTTTCTTTGTCGCTCTCACACAAACGAAGACCTTACATCTCTTTTTTTGCAAGCTTATATTTCTTAAGAATTTGCCTGTCAGGAGTTTTAACCTAATTGTTTTGTACTTGTTATTTAATGAAACTCCCACTCTTACTTTTTGGACCAATCCCTGAATATTACATAAGATCAGTTAGAAAGAAGCTTCCTTTTAGTAGAACCAGAACAAGCTACTCTAAAAAGTTTGTAATACTCTGGACTTGTTTCATTAAACCATTTTATTGGCACCATTAAACTGCCGAGACCTGGGGTCATTAAAACTTACTCAGTATTATTGTTAGGATGATGGCCTATTTTACCCTTTATTACTTTTTTTCCACTGTGCTAAGTTCCTCTGTTCTTTATTCTTTCATGTTGCTTACTATGTATTGTGCCATCACAGCACATTTGGTAATTCTAAGTTAATTGCTCAATTATCAGTGATAGTCATGAAGCACTTGAAACATGCACAGTGGAAGATTTAAAAAATTTCAAAATAAGTTGGTGTGTCATAATCTTAAATGTGAAACATGCCAATATCTGCAGGCATAAAAATACACTGCATGAGCTAGGCATTTCAGGGAAGGCAAAAATCTACTCTTAAAATCAGTGCTTTTGTCTGGCAGTGAAGTGTTTCATCTTTGCTAATTTCAAACAACATATCTAAATTTGATCTTGGTTTACTTTTCAACTCTAAAAATTTGTTCGTGGTTGTAAAAGAAAAGGGAAGTAAAACTGTATTGATTCAGTTTAAATGTTTTACCGGAACCTTACAATCATGATATTCACTGTTAAGTAGAATTTGATAATAGGTAGATCCATGTTGGATATCAATCAAAGAAGCTGACTTACTAAGGATGCTGAATGATATCTTTATAATGTTTCTTCATTCATAAAGCAGTTCTCTAATCAGAGGACAGCATTATTACAGTGAAGGTAGTATGTTGATGCTGAATTTATACTGAAAACAACAATGGAACAATGACACTTTGGGGACTTATTTGGAATATCATGCAGTAATATTCTCAGATGATTTCAAGATAACTTATACATTATGGCAAAATAATTATTGTAACTCTTTTGGCAACTAGGAAAAATATCATTAAATTTTGCATTAGTATTCAGGTTAGGGTTTTCTCTAAACTAATATAGCGCCAACAGCTCTTTTTTAGATGCTATTATGGTTCTTTCACATTTTTATAGTACTATAGTAAAGCTGAATTTACTGGCTACATTTGAAGGTGGAGTAGAGCAGCACAAGAGTCAACATTAAAGTGATTCAGTGCCCGTTGGAGAAAAATTCTTCTTAACTTGAGATTGGAAACAATGTGGGTCTTGAGGGCAGTTTGCTAAGAGCAGCTAATAAATTTGAATATTTCCCTAAGAAGCAGTTCCCTGAACTTGTTTTTAACCAAGAAGATAGGCTTAATCATCTTACATCTTATGTGTTCTTACATAATGTTCATTAATATTTAAAGGAATTAAATGTATGTAGATTTAAATGTATAAAGCTGTAACTTGAACTGGGTGGTGGTCTCAAATATAAGAAAGTGAGGGAGTGTCAATAAATGCAGTAATTATGCACAGCTAACCATTATTTTATCATTAAATGATCTATAATTATAGCATATATAATATAGAACATACATATTATATGTAATATAAGGTCTATACTTCAAATTAAAAAGTTTTTTTTTTTTTTGAGAGAGAGTATGAGCATGAATGTGAGCCAGGGGAGGACAGAGAGAGAGGAAAAGAGAGAATCGTTAGAAAATCGTAAGCAGATTCTATGCCCAACTTGGAGCCCAGTGCAGAGCTCAGTCTCACAATTGTGAGATCTTGACCTGAGCCAAAATCAAGAGTTGGACACTTAACCAACCCAATCTCCCAGGTGCCCCTATAATGTCTATACTTCAGTTAATAGCAAAGTCATTGATTTACTTAAGCATTTAGATAGAAACAGTTCAGTAGATATTTAGTTTATAAAGATTGAATAATCAACAAAATCTAGTATGTTTTGTTGTATGCTTGTATCCACACATCTCTCCCAGCATGTAGTCTTATCTGAAGTACATATTTCATGTTATTTTGAAGTATGGTACAAATGCTTATCATTCCACCAAATTTTTACCAACTCTAAACATCATAATGTGAGTTAAATATTCTATTAAAGGTAAAATTTTCTGTGTTCTTTTTCTTCCTTCCTATTTCCCTTCCTTCCTCCTTCCCCCACCTCTCTCTCTGATATATATATATATATATATATACACACACACACACATATATATGACACACACACACAAACATATATATATATATATCAGACACATACATATATATATATATATCAGACACACACACACATATCTTACTAGAGTTTTTCAAAGATGCAACGCAATCATAGTGTAAAAAGATTAATTTCAAAAGTATCATCTTCCATAGATGACTGGCAAAAGAGACTGATCTTTAACGTTTAATCAGTCAAATAAGTTTGTCCACATGATGTAATGCTTGTTACTGTTGTTATTATTATTATTTGTTTAGCACTAAGGGCTTGGCACAGTGCTTACAAAAGAAGATAAGATAGTCTCTAACCTTAGGGCTTAAAACTTGATATGTTATTGGAGTTTATATGGGTGGAGTTTTTTTTGGATACAAACTGTATTGAAGTTAGCTCCTTTTCTTTTCAGCTTACACAGCTTCATATAAATTTAAGTGAATGAATTCATTAATAGCAGATTTCCTATTTTTATTTCACCTTTGGGTTCTTTTATACCTTTGGAACACATAAGCACAACAAAAAAGGTATGTTTGATGGTTAATTATGATTTTTTTCCCCTTTTTGATGCAGGCATAATAGATAATTAAGCAATGGCATTAATGAAATCTAATTCTGCACCCCTATAGCTGCCTACATTAGGTGGAATATAGATTCTTTTTTTTAAAGCTATGTCAGGCTGATAAGAAGCCAGTGGCTTGATTTTAATTATTGCCACTAATGTTCTGAGTTTCTGAACAAACTGCAGAAGAAATACAGATATTTATATTAAATATGGATATTATATACAGATATTATTCCTTCTGTGAATATGATTTTTCTTCCATGACTACATATATATAGCATCACTAACTAGAATGGGTTGTTTTTAAGGTAAGATTGGTCACACATAATTTGATATTTGATATAGCAGTAAGTACACACTTAATGAGCAGTTGACAGGTTTAAGGGATGATTATTTGTTTTCCCAGTTATGGAAAATTGTGTTTTTTTGTAGCAAAAATTTACTTCCCAGGAGAGTGCTTTGTATCTATTAGAAATTAATTCAATGCAACATATACTGATTTATTCAAAGGAGAACATTAAATGCTGCATTGAAAATAAATACAAGTGCACAAAATTCCTGCCATCAAGAACCTTAGAATCTAGACATAATTACTATACCCCCTTATTTTTTTGTGTACTAACACACTGTCTAACAAGAGCAAACTAGTGCATGGCTCAAAGGAGGGATTAATAAATGTTAATTAAGTTACATTGATTATTGCAGAGAAAAGATGTAATTTCCTGTACAGAATAGGTTAAGTGACAATAAAGTAAAAAAAAAGAAAAGTACTCTGGGGGGTTCAAAAGGAAGCTATATCCTGTTAAGAAGAAAGACTGAAGGAAACAGACTCTTTGATGATCTTCGAAGGTTGAGTATATTTTGTTAAAGGAATAACGGCAGAAGGGAGGAGCATCCAGATAGTGAGGGGGTATCGTGAGGATGGGTTTGGGACAGAAAAATGGAAGCAAGGAAGTATGGGATAGAGAACAATGAGAAGTCCAGTCTGACTGAGGTACAGAGCATGTATAAGCTAGAAAATTTAGTTTGGTCATATCATTGTAACCTGTAAGGTGAGGGTAAGGCATTTGGTGGATTTTAGGGGGCCATCACAACCAAATAGTCCAGTGGTATGGCAGGAGGTTTGCTTTTGAAAAAAGTAGTTCAGCCAGCAGTTTGTAGAGTTGATTAGAGGCAAGAAAGTCTTGAACTAGAGAAATAGCTTGTGAGGGCTGTTGTAATAGCCTAGGCAAGAGGTAAAAGGTGGTATTTGGTGGAACAGAAAGAAGAAACTTTGCCAATGTAGGATCAATAGGCCTAGTTAGATTATGTGTGGTGGAGAGTATGAGGGAAAGAAAGGAGTCACAATGACTCCAATTGCTGTCCCTGTTCATGAGTAAAAATTAGGAGTATTTTTTCCCTCCATGGAGGACCGGAAGGAAGATGTGTTTTTAATGGAAGGAGAATATCCTTAAAATTACTTTCAGGTTTAGAGGCATAACATAAACACAAAAAACATTGACAGTAGGAGTTAAAATGCACCAGGCAGGGTGTTGTTGATTTCAGAAGGGTAAGGTAAAATTTGCATACTGTGAGTGAGAAAAGTTAACAATGCTTGAGATTATGGGGGTCTTATCAGGTGTCTTTCACATAGGGATCTTTTTTTTTTTTTTTTTTTTTAGTGAAAAGGCACATATATTTAAAAAAGATATCTTTACATATGTACACTTGAGTTAATTATAAATACACATAGAAACTAGGGGCCCACCCACACCGCCAGCTCCACAGTGGATCCTGGGGCCTGGGAGAGGCGGTTGGACAATAATTTAGGGAGCAAAGATAGTGGGGAGAATTGCATGTAGAAATGAGGGCAGAGTCTGTCCCATGGAGTCCCCCAGAGAAGGCGGGGATAAAACAGGTGCATAAATTTTGGTTACTTTTAAAACTCTCTCAGATAAAATAATGACTAAGACTCTGTGGTTATATTGCCATATTTTGTCCTTCTCTGCAGAAGGAGAGCAAATACTATACTTAGAATATAGGCCCTCCCTACTTGTCTCTTTCGAGGGAAGAGGAAGTAGTGCAGGAAAGTATATTCATGAGTAAAAAAAGGCTTACTGAAGTAAAAATTAAGGAAAAAAAGACTTTTTCAGGAGAATGGGATAAAGTCAAGTTAATTTCGTAAAGGATCCTTGTCATCTCATTACCTTATCATTCAGACTAACACTAATGTGCATTCATTCATTTATTCATTCAATAAGAATATGAATTCAGGACTTGACATCAAGTGGAATTTAAAATTGAAAGGGAAGATTTAGTCCACAGGAATTTATAACTTATTTGTGGAAGGAAATGAAATATACATATTTGAAAAAGAAGAGCAATAAAGTGGCTGGTAAAAACAAAACCTAACAGTCCCTCCCTGGGAAATGCTTTGGCCATTATTTCTCCTTCATGGCAGGAAACTTCTAATTGGTGGAAGGAACAAGGCCATTATCTTTTCTTAGAAATCTAGAGTTTCTGGTCATCTCCATCTTCCACTCAACTGTGTATGCAGCCATCTGACACACTGAACCCTTTCCTATAGCTTCATCGAAGGATCTTCTTTCATTACCTGTATATATATGACTTAAAAATCTGGGTCACTTGGGCCTAGCAAATAGTGCATACTATGTAGTACATAATAGGTTCCAATAAAATGGTTTTTGAGTGTATTACAGAAGCTTTGTCATATATTCTATCAATTAAAATATTTTAGGTTAAACAATCTTTAGAAATTTAAATATCCTTAAATATCAGTAAGTACAGAATAAAAATTCTAAGTGATAAAGAATTACAAATCCTTTGGGAAAGATATCATCTATTACTTTTTCACATCTTATGGTTTTTTATATGCCTCTAATACTTTAGAACTTCCACACAACTTCTGAGTGCCTTTCATGAATTACAGTTATATTAGATGCTTCATATTAGTTTTAAAATATATGGTGTGTAATCCATGCCACCCCTGGGTACTGCTGTATACTAGGTGTGATCTTAGGCAAATCAAATAGCCTCTTGGAACCTTACCTTCTTCACCTGTAAAGTGAGAATCTTACCTACTGCATTATTTTTACAGCTTTATTGAGGTATAATTGGCATACAATAAACTGCATATATTTAAAGTGTATAATTTGATGTATACATCAGTAAAGCCATTTCCCCTACCAAGATAATTTGCATATCCACCACTCCTAACAGTTTCATAATGTCTCTTCTGAGCCCCTCATTCCTGTCCCTCCTTCATCTTTCTCTGACTTTATGTCTAGCCAATCACGGATCTGCTGTCACTATAGATTAGTTTGCTTTAAAAAATTTACATAAGTGAAATTATACATTATTTATTCTTTTTTGTGTAGTTTATTTCATTTAGCATAGTTTGAGATTCATTCATGTTGCACACATCAATAATTTATTTTTTTAAATTGCTGAGTAGTGTTTCATTGTATGAATATACCGAAATTTGATTATCCATTCACATTCTTTCTAGTTTTCGTTTATCACAAATGAAGCTACTTTGGATATTGTCTTTGGGTAGATATAAGCTTTCTTTCTCTTGGTTAAATAAGTAGGAATAAAATAGCTAGTTTATAGAGATGTATGTTTACCTTTAGAAGAACTGTTAATTGTTTTCGAAGAAGTGGTTGCACCATTTTACATTTCTAGTAGCAATGTATGAAAGTTACAGTTGTCCTACATCCTTAGTAACTCTTTGTATGTTCAGTCTTCAATTTTAGCCAGTCAAATAGCTTACAGTGATATCTCGCTGTGGTTTTCATTTGTAGTTCTCTAATGACTGATGATGTTGAGCATCTTTTCATGTGCTTATTTATCCTCTGTCTATCTTGTTGAAGTGCCTTTTAAATCTTTGGCTGTTTTTTTTTTTTTAATTGGGGTTATCTTCTTTTTTATTAAGTTCTAATAGTTTCTATATATTCTAAATAACAAATTATTTGTCAGGTGTATGTTTTGCACATATTTTCTACTAGTCTATAGCTTACTTTTTAACTTTAAGTATCCTGAAGAGCAGAAGTTTTAAATCTTGATGAAACCCAATTTATTATTTTACTTTATTTTTCATGCTTTTTGTGTTACAAAGTAACACTTTTTTGCAAAGCCCAAAGTTACTAAGATTTCCCCCTTTGTGTTATTTTAGAAGGTTTATAGTTTAAGCTCTTAACTGAGGTCTGTGATTCATTTTGAGTTAATTTTTATAAAGGGGTGAGATACGGTTTGAGGTTTGTACTTTTGCTTATGGCTGTTCAAATGTTTCAATGGCATTGGCTAAAAAGATTATTCTTTCTCCTTTAAATCACTTTGGCACTTTTGTTGAAAATCAATTGATCATATACATATAGGTTTATTTCTGGAGTCTCTATTTTCTCCCATCGATCTATTCGTCTATTTCTTTTATGCCATTATATTGATTACATCAGTACTATAGCTTCATGGAATGAGTTGGGAAGTATTCCTTCTTTAATTCTCTGGAAGAGTTTGTATACAAAATAATAGGCATTATTTCTTTCTGGATGCTTAAAAGATTTCACTAATGAAGCCATCTGTGCTTGGAGTTTTCTTTATGGAAATATTTATAACTGAAAATTCAATTTCCTTAATAGATATAGGGCTATTTAAAATTTAATTTAATCTATTTTACTGAATTTTTGTTTTTATCCTTATTTTTTCCTTTTTTCTGTATACTTTGGGTTTAATTTGCTCTTCTTTTTCTAGTTTCTTATGGTAAAAGCTGAGATAATTAATTTGAGACTTTTTCAATATAGGTAATAGTGCTATAAATTTACTTCAAAGTACTGGTTTAGCTGCATCACATAAATTTTGATATTAGGTGTTTTCATTTTTATTTAGTCCAAAATACTTTCTAATTTCCCTTTTGATTTGTTCACTTTGCTCTGTCGGCCATTTAGAAGTATTAGTTTATTTCCTAATACCTAAGAATTTTCTGGATATCTTTCTGTTATTGAATTCCTAACTGTTATGTTGGGTGGCAAGTTCTAAGTGTAAACTAGGTAAAGTTGGCTGATAGTGTTGTTTAGGTCTTCTATATCCTTACTATTTTTTGTCTGCTTGTTCTATCATTAATTGAGAAAGAGATTTTGAAAATTCTGATTATAATTCTTCTTGAAATGTTATTAGTTTTTCTTTTTTGTATTTAGAAGCTCTATTAGATGGATGAATGTTTAGGATCATTATATCCTCCTCATGAATTGATTGCTTATCATTATACAAGAATACCTTTATCTCTGGTAATATTCTTTGCTATGAACTCTATTTTATCTGATAGCTACTGCAGGTTTATTTTTATTAGTGGTACAATGGGCAATATATTTTTCCATATTTTGCTTTTAAAGTATTGTGTCTTCATTTTTAATGTGAATTTCTTGTAGACTGTGTGCAGTTGAGTTTTGCTTTCTATCCAGTAGGACAATTCCTCACATTTAATTTGGATGTTTAGACCATTTACACTAATGTAATTTTTGATGTGGTAGAGTTTAAATACATGATCTGCTCTTTATTTTCTATTTGTGCCATCTTTTCATTATTCCCTTTCCTGAATTAATTTACTGAGAATGTTTGATGATTTTATTTAAAAGTATTTGTTGACTTAATACTTCTAATTTTTTGTTTTAATTACACTTTAGTCATTGCTTTAGAATTTATAACAACTCTATGTAACTTATCAGTCTTATTTCAAGTAGTAGTATCACACTTCATATATGGTATAAGAATCTTACAATAGTATACTTAATTTCTCCCTTAGTCTTAGTGCTATTGTCATACACATTACTTCTGCATATGTTATAAAACTAAAAATGATTATTTTTGCTTTGAATAGTCAGTAATATTTTAAGGAGATTATAAAAATAAGAAAGTCTTTTATACTTACCCACAAATTTACCTTTTTCAGTATACTTTATTCCTTTGTAGATTCAGATTTCCACTTTGTAACATTACCTTTTACCTGAAGCACTTTTAAAATATTTCTTGTAGGATAGTTTTACTGGTAAGCTGGTGAGATTTCCTTCCACTTTTTTATTTCTAAAAGGTGTTTGTTTTGCTAGGTATAGAATTTTTAAATTATCTTTTTTGTTGTTCAGCAATTTAAAGATGTTATTCCATTGTCTTTTGGCTTGCAGTTTTCAAAAAGAAATCATATGTAATTGTTATATATGTTCTTCTGTATGTGATGTGTCATAAGATTTTCTTTTTATTACTGGGTGTAAGCAGTTTGATTACCATATGCCTTAGTGTTCTTTTGTTAATGTTTCTTGAGTGCAGAGTGTTTTGAATTCTTATATCTGTGGAAATATGGTTTTTGTCATATCTAGAAAATTTTCATTTATTATTTCTTCAGAATTTTTTTTGTTCAATCTCATTCTATGTGGAATCCAATTACACACGCACACACATACATACACATATTTTAATATAATTTATTGTCAAATTGACTAACAGACAGTATATAAAGTGTGCTATTGGATTTTGGGGAAGATTTCTGCAATAACACATATATTAAGCAGGCTGAAGATGTCCTGTAGTTCATGGATTCTGTTCACATTTTTTATCTTTTTTTTTTTTCACTCTCTATTTCATTTTGGATTGTTTTTTGTTGATAAGTCTTCAAGTTCACCTGTCTTTGTCATGTGGTTCCTAATTTGTTTTTAAATTCCACTAGTGTATTTTTCATCTCAGACATTGTATTTTAATCTCTGGAAGTTCAGTTTGAGTCTTTGTTGTATATTCAGAATCTCTATTTAATAAGTTCAGCCATTTAGTTCTATGAATAAGTAGAATGTAAATATAATAACTTGTAATATCCTGAGTACTCATTTTATCATCTTTGCCATCTGGGTCAGTTTCAAATGATCAATTTTTCTCCTCATTATGGGTTGTATTTTCCTTCTTCTGTATATGCCTGGTAACTTTTTATTGGATGGCAGAATTTTACCTTGTTGAGTTCTGAATATTTCTGATTTCCTACAAATATTTTTGGACTTATTTTCTGGTATATAGTTAAGATACTTGGAAATAGTTTGAATTTTTCACTGTTTGCTTTTAGGCACTCTCAGTTGGAACTAGTACAGCTTTTAGGATTAATTTTCCCTATTGAGGTATTGCTTTTTTGAGCACTTTGACAAATTCCCCTTTTGTTATGAAGTTTCATACTTTTGATGATGGGAAAAAAAAAATTTCTGGCCTTATGTGAGCACTGGGGATTGTTCTGTGTGCCTTTTTTTTTTTTTTTTTTTTTTTTTTTTAGTGTATCTTCCTCTAACCTTGGTTAGCTTCCTCACATACATGAGCTGATTTGTTATTGGCTAAATTCTTTTAAGTATCTGCAAATTTCTGTAAGTCCTTGTGTAGGTCTCTCTCCTTTGCTACTCTGCTCTATGAACTATAGCCACCTGTCCTTCCTAGTCTCCCAGCTGCATCTTCTTAACTCACTGAGACTATTAAATTCTGCCTTTGTGCACTATAGTTGGTAATTTCCTTCTCCATGCAATAAGCTGGGACAACATCATTTTTATTCCCTTCAGGAATCACTGTTTCTCATTGCATGATGCCCAGTGTCTGAAAACTTGTTTTCTTATATTTTGTCTGTTTTTTCCCCCAGTTGGTTAAGCCAGAAGGGTAAACCAATCCCTATTAGTCCATCTTGGTCAGAAGCAGAATTCTCCATATATGTAAAAAAAATTACATAATATATACTGAACTGAATTATATTAAGAGTGCTTCACATGTAGAAAATATTAAATAATTGATGGGTATTATTGCTATTTCTCTGCCTTCATCCTGTTAACCAAAGAAGCTTCCTTCTATATGAAAATCACCTTCTATATGAAGTCTTTAAAGACTAGTACCACCCAGATGACTTTTACTCATATTTTTATTTTTAATGTTTATTTATTTTTTAAAATTTATTTTTGAGACAGAGAGAGAGCGAGCGAGAGCAGGTGAGGGGCAGAGAGAGAGGGGAAGACACAGAATCTGTAGTAGGCTCTAGGCTCTGAGCTGTCAGCACAGAGCCAGACATGGCCTCCAATCCACAAACCATGAGATCATGACCTGTGCTGAATGAAGTTGGACGGTTGAGTGACTGAGCCACCCAGGCACTCCTGTTTTAATTTTTTTAATATCCAAATCACTTTTTTTTTTAAATTTATTATGACACATATCTATGTCACATATTTTGGTTTACTTGTCTTTTTGTGGTATATTGTAAGCTCTTAAAAATATATCTTATCTATTCTTAGTTTCTAGCACATAGTAGATGCTTAGATATTTGTTGCATAAATGAATAATTAGTAATGTTTTTTTAAAATTTTAGCATTTATTTATTATTGAGAAACAGAGAGAGACAGAGCATGAGCAGGGGAGGGGCAGAGAGAGAGGGAGACACAGAATCTGAAGCAGGCTCTATGCTCTGAGCTGTCAGCACAGAGCCCAATGTGGGGCTTGAATGTACAAGCTATGAGATCATGACCTGAGTCAAAGTTGGATGCTTAACCGACTGAGCCACCCAGGCACTCAGGAGTAGAATTTTTGATTTAGAAGGAAAGAGAGGTGGTTTGAAAGTATGAGAATATTTGAGCAGAATAAAAGCAGAGAAGGGTAAGATTTTGGAGATCTACAGAGCAGTGTTAGAGCAAAAGGTGATTTGTTGAAGTTGGTAGTATATAATGATAATGCCAGTGCTACTACTACTGCCACTTGTAGTACGAGTAGTAGTAAATTTCCCATGAATGTGATAGATATAGAGGAGTACAGAATGGAGAATGAGAGAGACATATGTAGTGTCAGTGAAACCATTTTATTATTACATTGCTGTAATATAGGTGATAACATTGGTAACATATAAATATATATTGTGTGAACCAGTGTAGCTTGAACTGAGATTTTCAATAAGCTGCTGCTAACACAACCCACTTTTGGGAGTAAATGAAACTTGGAGGGAAGTGGTAGGAATGGGTTAACTGGAAGCATTTGATAGATAGTGAAGAATAGTATAAACACAAATAGTATAGGCCATAAATAAGTGTAATATAGCTGGAAAAAACAAATGGACCTTGGAGTTGGATTCACAGAGTTTTACCCTCATCACCACTTGGTGTGACTCTGGACAAATTCCTTCACCTGTTTGAAATGCAATCCCCTCATCTATAAAATGGGTTTTGGCTGTTGGGAAGATTATATGATGCATAGAGACATTTATTTTATATCTGGCAGATAGTGGGTCCAATAACAATTAGTTTCTTCTTTTTAGACATTCTATATCTTCTGATGAGGAAAGAAAAATGCTTCAAGAAGGACTTTGTGACCCCTCATCACTTTGTATAAGAGCCCAGGTATAATATATATAATTTACGAGTATAACTAATGTTCCCATTTATTTCCTATTTCCGTGGCAAATGAAGATTGCATTGCATTTTTGTGGTGTAATATTAAACTTGATAACTTTAATACTCAGTTTCTTTATATCTTGTACTTTTGACTTGTATTTAAAACTATTGGGATTATTGGCTAAACCTTACATACAAATTAAACCATGATACTACCACAATTCAATATTTTCCAAAAATGCTTCTATTTATAAGGGACATATGTATTGAATAAAGGACTGGAAAGATAAGTATCAGAAACCCTAAATTTTCCCAAATCTTAAACCCATTGCATTCATTTGTTTGTTTATTTATTTATTTATTTTTGAGGTATAATTGATGTATAACATTATATAAGTTTCAGGTATAAGTGCTTTATTTTATGAAAAAAATCAGTTTTGATTTCAGTTTCCCATTGTGGAAGTGATATAAGGCACAGAGTAAAGTTTGGAAACCTGTGGCTTTAAAAAATAATCATACTTTAAATCTCCAATCACCTTATAAAAGACCACTGTTAATGTATACTTACAAAAATATGTTGGATACATGGGGATTTAAAAATGATTTAGCATAACTAATTTAGAAAACAGAGAAATCTTTTAATTTCTTCACTGAAGGAAAAATTTAGGACTCTTCCTGTTAATTCTAAATTCTAAAGAATTTGCACAGTTAATAGAATAAAAAATGATAAACCGTAATAGTTTGAGAGCTAATTTTTAGCACTGTTATTGGCTCTTGAATACCTACATTAACATAGACCACTCATATGTTGATCCTTTCAAATGAAGAATCACCTCTTGTCAACTGCTGGGTGGTGAGTTGAGGAGGCGCTAGCATGGGGCGGATCTGGCTTCATCTTCTCCTTTCATTGTAGATTGGTTCTTTGGATTTATAAACCTTGCATTGGCCTTGATGGCAGTTTGCTTGGTTGAGAGTTACCTTGGTTTTAGTTTAAGACATGCTGCCTCTAGAATGCCTGGAAACATTTTGAGAGGCTAAGTTTTGATGAATCCCACAAAACTCCAAAGACATGAACTGAAACTGAGGAGCTGACAATATTAATAATTCAGTATTTGGAAGTATTGTGGGTATTAATGCATTTATAGTTCACCTTGACAAAGCTTGGCCTGATCACATGCAAAAATGAGTTTAGTTGTTTCAATTTCATTTCTGATGAGTATTTTTTATGTGTTTTTTTCCCCAACCTGTACATGTGTTAGAGAAAACATTAATCGCCCCTTAGAAATGCAAGTTTCATAGCCCACATGGCTATGTGTTGTGGAATAAAAAATGTGTTATAATAAATTGCCATCTTGATCTAATAAAAATAATGTTAGGAATTTTATATTATACTATGGCTGATTTGGGATATTTTAAATTGCCCACTTATTCAAAATTTCAAGGTGAAATACCTGTTTTGGAATTTCAAGTAAACATCGAACTACTAACTTTATTTATTTATTTATTTTAATGCTTATTGACTTAGTTTGAGAGAAAAAGAGGACATGAGCAGGGGAGGAGCAGAGAGAGAGAGGGAGATAGGGAATCCCAAGCAGACTCTGCACAATCAGTGCAGAGCCTGACAAGAACTGTGAGATCATGACCTGAGCCCAAATGAAGAATCAGATGCTTAACCAACTTGAACCACCCAGGCACTCCACTCCTAACTTTAAATAACCAGTAAATGAATGTACTCTATGCAGGAAAACTACATAAAGCATTTATCAGAAAAATTAAAACATGCTAATAATGCTAAGTACATGAAACAGCTAAATATATTCAGTATTTAGGACTTAAAGTTATTTCACAAAATTTACTTTCATGGGGAAAAATGTATCTTCTTGTATTAAAATACCATAGGAATGACACAATTTTTATTAAATTATTAATAACTCTTGTATACACTTCATAATTTGTATGACCTAGAAATATATGGCAATGGCTAGAGTAGAAAGATCCTGCTCCTTAAAATTTAGTGGCTTGTTGAACTGCCTGAAGAATCTCTGTCCTTTTGCCACATACAAAATACATCTTATAAGTGCAAAGGAATTATTTTTAGATATCTACCTTAGCCTCTTTTGGGCTAATATAACCACTTTGTTGTTAGATTTACTCTTTTAAAGGATATAAATGTGAAATTTAAAACTCTACATAAAGAAAACATATATTATTTGGTCCTTGAAGTATTTGTGCCCATATTTTTACCTAGGAATCATTATTATTATATTCAAGTTGAATTATAAGGACGAAGTCTTATAAATTTAAAATAACCTTTTGTGGTGATAAGATGTGGTTTACATTACCTGGAAAGACACTGACTTAATAAAATCAAAAGGAAATAAACAAATTAAATGAAGACTATTTTGCTCTGACTGCATGAAAAGCTGATTCTAACTTTTAATAAATTTCAGTATAGTCAGACTTATGTATCAATATTGTATTTTCACTAACATAAATCTTCAAATGGGAAATTGTGTCCACATGATAAATATGTGGGGTTAATGATGGTAATTTGCCACCAGTGTCATGTAACAACTCCTTTGATCGTTATATAAAAATTTCCATAGTTTTGTTCATAAGTCTTTAGAGTCTAAAAATAATCTGAATTAAAAGGAAAAAAATTTAACACTATAAAAAGCTCTCTCTTGCCAAAAAATGAATCATGCATAAGACCTGAAAATTAGTAGAAAAGAATTAGAGGTATATTTTGGATGGCCGATTGGATCCATTCAAAGAATAAATAGTGTCTTTATTATGCTATGGTAATAATAAATGGTATTGTCCTACAAGCTTCATAATAAAAATGGACGAGTTTAGTAACTTAAGCTCAATTTCTCTCCACTTCTGTATCCCTTACAAAGAAGGTACTACATCTCTGTGAACACCCTGAATTTCTCTTGCTTTGGAAAATCATAAAGTCCAGCTTGGCTTTTGACACAGTCTGAGCTACTTGGATTAGGTAAAACTGATCTTAAAAGAGAAAAATTGGAGACTCAGCAAACCCCACAGGTATTTTGACACACTCTTGGAGCTGATAAGAGTTGTCATAAATTTAAACATTACTTTTCCTCGCCCAGAAACTTCACTAATAAATGGCTTTGAATATTTTATGAATGATTTAGAATCCTGTTTGCTAATAAGTCCTCTGGAAGCTGTGACTTTTTTGGGATGGTTTTACTTTTGGAGTAAGGAGTGTTGAAGAGAAGATACTGATGAGGTGTCGTATAATTTTACAAGTTGCATAACTGCTTTTAACTATGAAGCTATCTCTGATTAAAATAACAATTGAGCTTGTAATTTTTTCTGAACAGCTGCTGCTATAGGGGGTCATTACCTTGGAGAGCTAAAAAATAATCGTACTCCTGATATATGAGTTATGTAGTCTTGTGTTTTACAGCAAAGCACAAAGTTTAAAGCCTATAGAAGAATGTTATTTGAAAGCTGTCAAACCATGTTAAAAAAGACTGCATCGTCAAAAGGCCCTAGTGGCCACGATTCTGCATGTAGCCTTGTCTTATTCATTATAAAATGCATGTTTATAAAGTTCCACAGAGCATCCAATTCCCAATTCACTTATATCAGCAAGACTTAACTTGCTCATTAATCTAAATTCTTTTGCAACTTTAATCTACATGTTTAATTAATCATAAAATGAGGCGGTAAGTAATTTCAGCAATGTGTGGCTTGTTATCAGATGCATTTAATCACTCTTCTGTGAGCTCATTTGGAAACACCTGAAGATGTCGAGTGCAGTTTGAATAAGCATAAATTATTCTTTGTCAGTGTACTTCACTCAACTAATAAGACATTAATTTAAAAGGCACTGTTTGTCATTTTTAGATCTTTACCAATATTTTTAGCTTAGCAATATAACTCTAATTGTATATATGATTCACAACTAGTGCCCGACATAGGAAAGGGTAAGAGTTTAATTCATTTTTCTTATTTACATGTAATTATGTCATGTAATCTTAGTTTTTAATGAGGATTAACCATCTTGTAAGTATTCATATGCTTTTGGAATAAGGTACTAATGAATTATAGTTGGAAAAATTATTTGTTGGTACAAAGGCTTATGATTCCTAGTTTCATGCCTTGGTTAGGTCTGAAAGGACTTGAGATTTGGGAAAGGGTATTCATGTGAGAATATAGGCTCTGCATAGAGGTTATATCATGTTAATCTTAAAAAATCCAAGTAAAATAGCTACATTTGGCTATCTCAAATGATAATTTGTAGTACTTGTTTAGGGCTAGATAGCCTAATATAATGAAAGTCCTATTTTTTCCTCAGTTTCTTAACAGTATTTCACAGTTGATAATAGCATTTTTTAAAAAGGCAAAAACCAAAAACAGTAAAAACAAAAACTTACTCATAGCTTCAGAGCAAAAAAAAAATTCATGAGAGTTGAGTGGGTTATATATCTCCATGTCAGGAGTATAGGAATAAAAATTGCATTTTATAGGATGTCATCACCTGTCCTGCTTCTGCTATGAGAGTAGTGACATATGGTAAGAATAATTATCTCAGTGGAAACAAATTTATTTACCTGCCGTGGAGCATCCCTCTTCATCTTACTCATGAACTCATCTCACTCATACACTATCTATGGATTATCAGTGGTGAGTTAGAGGGGATGATTCCTGAAAAGGGAATAGTGGTTTGAGTTGAAATATAGCCATATTCTCCATTTTCATTTGATGTGCACATCTCCAAGGCTTCTTCCCTTTCTTAAGGGATCCTTTAAACTGAGATAATGGTTATTTATATGTTCATTTCTTGCCCTATGCCTCATGCCTATGTAAAAAATTTTTCTTTCTGTTTCCCTTTATAAGGGGAAAAAATCTCAGGAAAACTTGTTTGTATGGTTTAAGTAATATAGGCCATAGTAGCACATTGCAGTGAAATGCCATTTACCCTTACTTCATTTAAAACACCATAAATTGTTTTCTTAGAACCACTGGTGAAAACCTCAAACCCTAAGGCCTTTTTAAAAAGTATTTTTAAAAAAACAATGTTTCATTTGAACTTAACTTTCTTGATAAGAACATCTTTATACATTTTTGAATAATCTTATGGATAGACACATACAGTCTAATATGAAGGCTTGCTGTCAGTTTTTCTTAACAAGAAACCTCAAACTTCCCTAACTCCCTTTCCATTGTCAAACACTTGAGATAATTTTTCCAAATAGATTTATTTTCTAGCTTGGTGTTTTGGATGCAAAAAAAGAACACAGTGTTTGTTCCCTTTTTCTTGTCCCAACTGATGTATGAGAGGCCTACCACATTTCCTATCAGGTCCTTCCACAGAAAGACAGTTATTACTTTATAAAATGTTCTATATTAACTATAGCTATTTGTCTATAAGATGTACTTCAAGAGGAAAATGGCAAACTCAGTTCCATGCAGCTTTTATATACTCAGATGTTTGAATATGTGTGTATATATGATTTTACCCCAAATCCATACACCCTGACTCTGCTTCCCAGTTAGACAGGGACATACAACTTTTAACCATGCTTCGTCAGTAGAGACTTCACAGTCTGTTAGAATGCATAACGTCCAGAATAATGAACTACTCCAGTGGCTGCAGTGGAATGAGTGGGCCTTTCATCCCCAGCTGCACTGACAGAGATAGTTAGCAGGGCCCTGATTTTAATGCCAACTTCTGTGGGCGAAGGACAGCATGCTGATAATGGAAGGGACTACTGACGGTTGGAGAGGGGTGAGAAAGAATGAGTAAGGTGTGTGTACAGTGTGGTGTCCACTAGCACATGTGCTCTGGGGGAAAGTTTCAAAGTCCTGCATGGACATCAGAGTCTCTAGTTGCTGTGGTACTTTGTGCTCAGCAGTATAGTTGGTTATAGGCAATATTTCTGACCTAGTACTACAAATCTCCTGTTAAAAATGGGAGAAAGATTATAGATTCAGGTATGTGTTACCTCAGGATAAGGCCTAGTGTCCTTCTCTCCCTGACCCCAACTTGCCAACAAAGGGTAAGTGAATTCTGTTGTAATTTTACTGAAAACTCCGTGTATTATTTTCTACAAATACTTTGACTTATACACATCAATTTTTCCGTTGAATCCAGGCTTTCTGAACATTTTGCCTTTCTATAGCAAGCTAGTTTTTCTCACATGATTTGAAGTTGGATTCTATTAGACGATAATTTAGGTATCATACCAGTGTAATACATGCATTACATACATGTAATACATAATGCATTTGGTGGGTTTATATGTAGTTCTTATACTAGACATTCAAAGCTCTGCCCAGTTGAAAATTTTATTGATCCACATAACCTTGCTCACATATGAAAACAAGGTATTAGGTTGTATATTTATGTTATTTCTAAAATGGTTGTGTGTTAGTTATTTCTCTAGAATTTGCATGAGAATGGGCTGACTGATAGTTATGTTAAATTTCCTACTGCCCTCAGCTTAGAAACTTTATGTATCTTTTATAAGCAGCATCTGAATCACTTATATGCAGGAGAATATAATAATATAGTAAGTTTAGAAATTTTATATTTTCTCTATGACACATAATGCATAGAATTGGCATAGTCATCATTCTTATTGGCATATTAACAATGTGTTACAGCTACTAATAATCATTTGTTCAAAATACTTCCAAGTACTGTATTTGAAAATCCTAGACTTCACTAATAGTAAAGGAGGAAGTAATTTATAATTTTAACATTGAATTCTTGTTTCTAAAAATTTTTTAAAAATATTTATTCATCTTAGAAAGAGAGAGAGAGAGAAAGAGAGAGAGTGTGTGTGTGTGTGTGTGTGTGTGTGTGTGTGTGTGTGAGCGGTTGAGGGCCAGAGAGAGAGGGATACACAGAATCCAAAGCAGGCTCCAGGCTTTGAACTGTCAGCAGAGAGCCCGATGTGGGACTCAAACCCACGAACTGTGAGATCATGACCTGATCTGAAGTCAGGCACTCAACCAACTGAGCTACCCAGGCACCCCTCTTGTTTTTTTTAAATTTGCTTCCCCTTTTGTAAAGCATATGACCTACTTAAAAATGGCTGATACTTGGTTGCCTGATTTTTTAGTATTAATCTATATGACAAAAAGGCATCTCTGACATACTCATAGGGGATATATTTGTAAGCAGTCTCCAACTTACTAATAGGTGAGGTTCTGCAAGTTTATTGTTTGGAATGTGGAATGGATATTCTTATAGAAACCATTTCATAGATGATGATTTGGTTCGCTGGGCAACATAATATGACTGAACTATATAGTATTGACAGTACTATATAGTAGTTAACTAGTGTCTGTTAAATGGTATTGCTACAAAATATCATCTTGGAATCTTGCTTTACTAACATTATTTTGATGAATTTCTGGTAGTAGGATTTGACTTTTCCTGCTTTCACTCTACTAGTGCATAGCAGTGAAAATAAAACACCCCTTGAAATGGAATTTGGGGAGTAAGGCTGACTTCATGATGTTTCTAGCTATTGAAAGAAAGTAACTGGGTATCCTGGGTGAAGTAGGAGGGAATTGGTAACCTGGGTGGCCCTGGAACAGAGATGTGTGTCTGTTTACAAATGAAGGGCATTCCATTGGAGGTTTATATATTTAGAAAGTGAAGAAGGAACATTTTCTAATTTTACACGAATGAATCAAAGGGTGGAGAATATCAATACTTTTGCTCATTCACCATGCCTCACAGTATATTCCAAGTATTTTCACTGTGTGTCTTGTACTTACTCATTTCTGTCCTCATAATTTTGGCTTTCAGTTTTTATGTGGTAGCACTAGTGAGAGTAGTTCAGTTTCTAATGGGAGAACAGTTTGGGAACATATTATCGATTAGATCTTAGGTAAGGTGAAGTGATATACACATATAGGTAGCAGTTGAGTTTAATTCAAAATTAAATATTCCTAAATACATGACAATTCACCCAAATGAAGACTATTTCTTTCCTGTTTAACTACTTTATATTCTGCATGGGTCAGAAGAAAGTCATATGAATTTGGCAAATGATATATTTTTTTGATTGCTATAGGAGAAAGTATGAAAAAGGAGAGTAGTAGGGAGAAAATGGGAGAACTGATATTTAAAAGACTCTGAGATTTAAGTTGTCAGTTTAGAGATAACATTTTAATGAGTTACAGGTAAAATAGAATTTGGTTTCCCCTACAAATGGCTCCACGTATAGGGGGAAATTGCTTGGCAACAGAAACCATATATTTTTCTTAACCTGGGGAGTTTGGGGGGAAGAAAACACTTGGCAAAGTGAAAACTCAGCTGACTTCATGCTTACGAAGTGAAAAATCTGATCTTTTACTATCTAAGCACATAGTTGGGAACTCACAAACAGAAATACCCAGGGTATAGGTTGCAGTGGCAAGAAGCCAACAGTGAAATCAAACTCATAAGCACCCTATAGAAAACCCCTCAAATTACTGCTGTGCTGTTGCCAGCTGTACTGCCAGGGAACACGAGCTGTACAGATTTCTGTGGAATGACTGGGTTACTTAACACAGCTTGATTGGCTCTGTTCCTACTCTTGTTCTCTTTGGTTGACAGCTGACCACCATACTGGTTTGGTTTGAAATAAGATTGAAGTGAACACAACCACTTGTATGCACCTCCTGTTGTACATTGCTGTCCTGCCTGCCACCCCAAGCCCCATCTCATACATAATACCCTATATAACTTGAAAAAGAATGTAACAGTTTCTTTGAGTAAAGCACACTGAAAGTGGTGACACTTTCCAGTCCTTCTATCCCATAAGTCCATCAGATTTTTTGAAGGAGAGTTATTTCCTTGGTCTTTTATTTGTAAGTGACCAAACTTACTGAATGTGAAAAGAATGACATCTTAAATCATTCTAATTCTGTTAACTTTTCTTCGTGATCCTAGAGCTGGAATGCTTAGGCAGAAGTCATCCAGTCTCCCTCTTGCCCTTGGATAAACTCTGAAAGACAGCTGATTCTGTCTTACAGTATTTCAAAAAAGAAGATATCAAAAGATATCCCAAAGCACACTAGATGGCCTTCAGTTGCTACAGTCCATGAATTAGAGAAAACTGAATGAGCAAGGTGGTTGGATCTTTCCCTGTGACATGAAACTCATGGATTCATTTGTTCTAGTTTCCATTAAGTTTAGAGGCTTTTGAACTTCTTTTGACTGATTCAGAGTAAGGATGAAAATTTTATTTTGTTTTATTTTTTAAATGTTCATTTATTTGAGAGGTGGGGAGGACAAGGGGGGTTGGCGGGACAGAGTATCTAAAGAGGGCTCCATTCTGACAGGTGACTGCTAATGTGGGGCTCAAACTCAAGAGCTATGAGATCATGATCTGAGCTGAAGTCATACACCTTACTGACTTAGCCCCCTAGGCAACCCATACATTTTTATTTTGACCAAGTATGTAATATAATATAATGGAAATAAAGTTTTCATGAACAATACTTACCCTTAATATGTGCAATATGTTCTATTTTCTCTTTCTTTCTCCTCACACCCTCTTCCTTTGTTTCCTGTCTCTTCACTTCCATTCTCTCTTCTTTTTAATAAAAAAAAATGAAAATTGGCACTTGGAAAACTGATTTTATTCATCAACCCAGAGTTTGATAAAATGTTGCATTAAAATAAGCAACCTTTTTTTGGTAAAGATTTGATCTTCATATTCTTTGATCTACCATTGTTTTTAAAGAAATAAGTCTATTCCAAAGGACACTAATTTCATTAGGAAGACAAATTTTATATGTCAATAGTGGCATATGATTTATTAATAATATCATGTGTTAAGTATTACTTGTACCAAATTTTGTGTTAAATGCTTTCTATTTATTTGTCATGAGAATTTTCTCATTTAAGCTTCATAATTACCCTATGATATAGAAACTATTCTTATACTCATTTTTATGATTGATCAAATTGAGGCTCAAAGTAGTATAATCAGCTTTTCCAAGAGTAACACAATAAAGGATAAATCTACAAATTCAAGATTGTTTGACTCAATGCCCATGCTATTTCTCTTAACTCTAGTAACTTTTAATTTTGGCTTCAAAACACTGTAGAGTATATATCATAGAGGAAAGAAAAACAGACTTGTTATGAATGCAAATTGAAAGTTTTTGATAAAATAATTTTCACTCTCTAAAGAAAAATAGAAAAAGGAAAGAAGAAATAAAACTCTCTTTAGCCATGGATAGAAAAAATTGCTGCTTTATTTAACTCTTGTATAATTAAATCTTGTAAAAGTTTTATTTTTAAGAAAAAAAGAAATAGATAGACATGGATTACATCTTATGCTACAGAGCAGGATATTTTAGCGAGTCAGAGGAACTCAAACATGAATGAAGAGTGGAATTTTCCTTTCATTTTCTATAATAACTATGTTTGTTGAAGAGAAAAACGGAGGAAAAAATGACTATCATGCCTGGTTTTGAAGAAAACTTGTTTATATGTGTAATACATTGGAGAAATTGTTTGGGGTCACTTTGACTATGCAGAAATGTGACCACTAAAATTCTTAAGTAAGGTGTGGAGCTATTGGTTCCATGAAACTAATTAGGTCAAATAAGAGTGATTATTTGTGAAGGTAATTCACGTAACTCATTTTTTCCAATCTTTTTCTGGAAAAGAGGAAATATTTTAGAAAGAAAATAATAATGGATACAGTTGGTTTTTATGACTTCCTTTATTTCTGTCCCCAATCTCTGCCACATTTTTAGGTTTAATACTCAATAACTTCTATCTCTCTTTCCCCCTCTCTGTACCTTTCCTCTCCTCTCCTGTGACTTTTCTTTCCTGTCTTTTCCTCCTCCTCTACTCCCATCTGTTAGCTCATCCTCTCTGCCTCTTCTATCATTTTGCATTTTTCTGTGCAATCCTTGTAATCTATATTATAACCTTCATTCTCTTGTTAGAAAGGTGATTCTTTTAAATTCTAAGTAAGGCAGAAATGGACATTGTTTCTGTTTATTAAAATGCTGATATAGAGAGATAACATTCTTTCTATATTTTTATTTTGAGAAAGAGAGAGAGAGCTCATGCAGGAGAGAGAGGCAGAGTGAGAGAGAGAGAGGGAATCTTAGCAGGCCCCATGCCCAATGCAGAGCCCAACATGGGGCTCTGTCTCATGACCATGAGCTCATGACCTGAGCCTAGATTAAGAGCCAGTCCCTTAACTGACTGAACCACCTAGGCGCCCCTATCCTTTTTGTCTTCTGGCATTCTGCTCTTTCTCCCGTAAACCAAACACATCTTTTAAGAAGAAATCTATTGTCCTATTCTGGAAAATGTTGAACTATTGCCTTCTACTTCATATCTTCTTGGGATGTGTCTATCATCTTCATATGACCATTCAAGAGAAAACCAAAGATTCCATGCTAAAAATTAGCACTGACCCAGATACTTCTGCCACACTAACTGTAAATGAGCCTTTGTAAATGCACTTTTTAATACAAGGAGATGGTCTTGTTCATTATGTAATTGCTATATGATGCTACCTAGAGGAGAATTTGAAAGGAGGCAGGAGTGCTAGATCAATAAGCCTCACAGAACTCATGGTCAGGACTCTAAAAGCAGCCTCCTCAAGGGTACTCAGACAAGGTGGGATAAGATGAACTTGGATTTAAAGATACTACAAGGGTACCTGGATGCCTCAGTCTGTTAAGTGTCTGACTCTTGATTTCAGCTCAGGTCATGATCTTGTGGCTCCTGGGATTGAGCCCCACATTGGACTCTGCACTGACAGTGTGGAGCCTGCTTCAGATATTTTCTCTCTCCCTCTCTCTGCTCCTCCCCCACTTGAATGCTCACTCGCTCTCAAAATAAATTAATAAACATTGAAAAAAAGATACCACAAAAACATATTTTGAAGTCCAGAGGAAGGTAAGAAAGGAGTACTTTCCATGATGGTAGAGTGTAATAAGAACATGATCAGTAATAGGAACATGATAGAGATATGTTGATGAAACTGTCGAATATTGCTGTGGGTAGACAGATTTGGTTTATGAATAAGCATGTAAAGACACTCACAGACACATGGTTGCAATTATGTTGGGCAAATACACAAATATACAAAGCATAAGGCAATTTTTTTTAGTGCGTTAGTAGAGTGAGATACAGAACAAGAAAGAAAGCATATCTATATTTAGATAAGATGGGAGATAAAAGGACGACAATAATTCACTATAAATTGGGAAAGAATTTGTAGAGTTGGTGGATTATATAAGTTATAGTTTTCCTGGTTTATTGTGTAAAGTAATATATCTAACGTTACTCTGGTGTTATCTTGTTTTTCTGTTTTAATGTGAATCTTTAGGGAGAATCCAAGCTAATACACTTTTAGATACAGATTCTATTCTTGATTCAGGATTCTTCTGCATCTTAGGATCATGTACTGCTCTCAAGTTGAAACATCCCCAATGCAAAATGCTAACTGATTCATGATGTGGTTTCATCTTAGCTTGGGCAAACCATGCAGTATTTAATATATAGTAGCAGAATATTTACTATTGAAGCTTGAAAAGATGTGAGTTCTTTGTGTGCAATCTTTCATTTATGCATGTGAGAGGGGTTTCTTTTCTTAATATTTTTACATTGTAGTACTTGTTTTCCTTGTTGGGGTGTTTGCTTATTTAATACATTCCATCAAGGACAGAAATTACATGCTGTTTTTTTCCCCCCATAGGAAGTGTGTCTTGGGTTTTTCCTTTATTATTTTCTTTACTTTTTTTGGTGGTGGGGGTGGTTATGTTTAAATGAAGTTGCATTTACA
>NC_043710.1:41208565-41239894 GCF_006229205.1 Suricata suricatta
AAAAAAAAAAGAAACATCCCCATAGCACCATTGGTTCTAGTATCTCTTAAAGGAAACTAAAATAATTTAAGTTTTATGATGGGGGCAAATACAGCAAATATGAATTGATTCCTATGTGGAAGTTAACTTTGTTTTGTTCTACACTTTGGGCTTTAAATCTAACCTTGCCCAGCTTCCTTGGTCAGCAAGAGGAATTGGCTAAGAGAAAGTAGACACATAACTAGCAATCCATAATCTATTTAGGAAACCTCATCCCTACTCTTTATCACTCTTGATTTCAATGTTTGTCCATTCAACTATTTCTAACAAAGACAGATACTTCACTTTCCTCTCTCTTTAGTCTCTTGTTTAGCAACTTCATTAAATATTTGCAGAGTGGAAGCCGATTTTTCACACAATGTTAGAATGATTCCATAATGACAACCTGCTTTAGGACATGTTCCCTGGTCCTATGTGTTTTGGGGTAAGGAGGATCAAAGAGAACGAACACCATTTATTGAACACTTACTTGTGTTACCTCATTTAAGTTGGTCAGGAGCTCTGAAGTGACAACTACATTTAGATAAAGAAACTATTTTGAATCAGGAAACAACCTTATTAAAAGCAAAATTGCTGCAGATCATTTGTTTATTTATTTTTTAATGTTTACTTATTTTTGGGAGAGAGGGAGACAGAGCATGAGTAGGGAAAGGACAGTGAAAGATGGAGACACAGAATCTGAAGCAGTTCCCAGGCTCTGAGCTGTCAGCACAGAGCCCAACACAGGGCTTCAACTCCTGAGCCGTGAGATCATGACCTAAGCAGAAGTCAGATACTTAACAGACTGAGTCACCCTGGTGCCCCCATGATTCCTATAAGTCAGGCAGAGAAGGACAGATACCATATGTTTGCACTCATAGGTCTAACAGGAGAAACCTAACAGGACCATGGGGAGGGGAAGGGGGAGAAAGAGTTAGGGAGAGGGAGGGAAGCAAATCATGAGAGATTCTTGAATACTGAAAACAAACTGAGGGCTGAAGGGGGAGGGGGAAAAGGGAAGGGAGCTTTGGTCATAAAGAGGTGGGCACTTGTGGGGAAGAGCACTGGGTGTTATATGGAAACCAAACTGACAACAAACTATAAAAATATAGATTTAATATAGAATCATTGTCACTTGGAATAAAATGGAATGATATTATAAAGGTATATATTTTTTTCTTTTCTCAGTGTGAGATGGTACGATATAGTTTTTTCTGAATGCAAATTTTCTCTGGATAACCTTACTTACTATAAATGAAAATACCTATTTATAAAAAAATAACTGTTTTTGAGGTCATATATTAAACTGTTATTATAATTGTTATAAATGGATTTGCATTTTAGATTCAGATTAAACTAAACCATTTGAGTGTCAAAAAAATAAATAAAAGTAATTTGGGAAGAAAAAATAAAAGACAACACTTATAGAAAATGCCAGCTTATCCTTACCAATATAGTGTATTGGAATGAATAATAAATGAGGTATAAAGATATGTGAGAAAATATGAATAATGAGACATAAATAATTACTATTTGCCTCACCTCCACAGTAAATTATAAGAAATAATGCATCTAAAAGAGAAAATAGCACTGTAATTAAGTTTGACTTTATAACATGGTATCCCAGAAAAGACAGTGATTCATACTTTTGCTTGTTTTAATTTACTTTCTTATATATTGACTAGATATGTGAGTAAACACTTCTTGTTTTTATTTACTTTCATGTATCTTGACTAGATAAGGGAGTCTTGGTAGAACAATAGGCATAAACTATTTTTAACATGTTCATATAATCTGACTCCTGGGAAAGGGATCTTTTGATCCAAAGGGTTTTTGATGACAAAAGATATCCTAAAATGATATTAATTTTAGTTTCTACTTCTTGCTTTTCCATTCCAAGTTTCAATGGATAATAATGAACAATTTTTAAATAAAATCTAAAAAAAATAGGTGAGGTCAAATGTTTAAAAAATAGGTGAGGTGAAAAGGTAGAGGAGCTATCTTTATTTTTTATTTTAAAAACTTGTGGAGATTTTGTCAAGCACCTAATACCATGTTTGATTTATAACAGATTCTTAATAAATATTATTGAAATGAAATGTGGAAATAAATATGTTCATATTCATTTATTTATTCTTTTTCTTTTGATTCAACAGATATTTATTGAGGGCTTAAAATATTCCAGATAGACATGTTTGAGATTTAAATTTGAATAGCATATTAGAGCTGTAAGTATTCTTTAAGACAGGTAGAGAGAAAACATAACAACATATTAGTTTTAGAACTGAGATATGAAATAAATGGAATACATAGAATTTGAAATTTTCTAGAAATAATTTTGCGGAAGACTTCATTGAGTAGGTTAACATTAGGTTTGCTTCTTAAAGGAGTTACAAGGAGTTACTTAGAGAAGACGTGGAGATAGAAAGAATCTTCTAAGTCCAGGGAATAGCACTTGTAAAAAGCACCTAGACATTACAAAGGCCTGGTATATTTTGAAAATTGTAAGAATTCAGTATCATTGCCACATGTGGGGCAGAGGGGATGGGGAAATGAATTAGGCTGAAGAAATACACTTGAGAGTTTTTGGTGGTGCAATTGATTATTTCCTGATATGAACCTTAAAAGTGTTTAATTTCAACTAATTAATTTCAGTAATATGTGGAATTTTCTAGGAAATTACCCATTTTATTAGAATCTCCATGATATACCTTTTAGTGCCTTTAGGCATAAATATGCAAATAAGATATTAAGCTGTTATGTAAGATATTAAAATGATGAAGTTGTGCAGAGAGTGACAACATATGGAAGGAATTTGGAATGATGTATTGAAACAGTTGCTAGTCACTTTTCCTTAAAGTGATCTTTTTGAGTTTCTTTTTGAACTTACCTATACTTTGTCAGCCAATAGATTTGCTAGAAACTTACAGGTCGGTCAAATGGTTCTAAATCCTAAGAAGTAAAGAAACTGGGTGCTAACACAAATACAATTTATTTATGGCTAATAGTTTTTATTTCTATTTTTAAGAGAAAAAGTAGAAATAGTAGACTATACAAAATATGTGAATGCCTATCATCTTGCTAGCTGCAGGGAAATGCTAGCTGGATATAGCTTTGGTTTCTTCATTTCTGTGAGCTCCTTACATACAATATATACTTTTAAAACTTTATTTTAGATGCATATATCCTTTTCCCATAAAGAGAAGGTCAGGCTTTACAATGTTTGTTATTTTTTCATTTATTTTTTTCTCCAAAAGAAACACATCAGATGTTCCAGACTTCTTTTTAAAGAAATTAGAGTTCCTTCAACTTTAAATTGCTTCAATAGGTCACTACCAGATTATAGAGAGCATGATGTGCTTTACAAGTTGAAAAGTTTTCCACCAAGTAATAGCAGCAGTGAAAATTGTCAGAGAAACAACTAATTAATCTCTGCTCCTTTACAGCTGTTTAATGCAATGCATAACTAAAAGTCCTGTTAAATTAATTAATGATTTCAATTATGAACTTTTCTCCAAAATGTTATGATTCGTATCAGGCTGATAATGCAGTGACCTGGGAGTGTGAAATCTGTGTTATGAAGAGAGTCGCCAGTTAATTGATTCACAAATTATTTAAAGTTTGTTGCACCCAAGGGAGTGCTCAGTTTCACGACAGTCATTTCTTAAAGTGTACAAACTCCTTTTTCACCTTAAGAATGTCTTCAGTTATTAAGCATGATAAAATGTCAGCATGTTTCTGGGGCTGTGAGTAATCTTAACATTTATGATATAGAATCTGTAAGTGAATACATAGAAATTAAATCTGTATTGGAAGGAGAAAAAAGTTAGCTAAATTATCAGTGATTCTCTTCCATGGCAGATTTTTCATTGCTTTTACTTTACTAATTTCAGTTTTCTAAACATTACTCCTTAAAGTGTCTTTTCTTTTGTATTTGCCATACATTGAGCATATTTCATGTTAAAAGACAATATAATTATGCATCCTTAGGACATTTTTAATGGATCATTAACATAGTATAACTTGTTTTGATAATTGGTTTTTGAAGCATTTGGATTGTCGGTAGGTCTAGAATGTCCTAGCCTTAAATACTGGAGAAGGTTTTGACTTCTAAATGAAAGAATATTAATTGCTACAGGACACTCTGAGTATTTCTTATAGTATGTAGGAAAAAATTAAGAGAGTCATTGCTTCCAGTCTGATTATTTTACCCAAAACTTAAATAGCAAATAAAAGTATACATATGTACAAGGAGAAGGGAGGGAATAAATAATATTATTAATATTTTATAATATATTTATTAAAGTTTTATTAATGTTTCTATGCTGGGCTTGAGATGATTTCAGTGTAGATGGTGTGATTATAAGTAAAAATCCTTTCCTGATTGCCCATGGCTGGCGGATGTGGAAGGGAAAGAGGTGATACTTGAAGAATGACTCTAGTAGAAGGAGAAGGAAGCAGGGAGGTTTCTGGCCCTGAGTGGAGGCTTTATTATTAGTGGCCTCTATCATCTTTTCTGTTTCACACACATATTAGGGCTTCATGAATAGCTGAAAAGTCTAGTGGTTTTAGGATGGTTGAAGTTTCACTCCAATTTGACAGTGTAAGAAAAGCATTTTGAATTTAATTTAATGAGAGAATTTTGTCTCTCAGCTTTGAATTGGTAGTTGTATTTACAGGATGGAGCAGGAAGATTGTATTTTGGACAAACACTATGTTTGCAAATTTCACTTATCCTGGTGACTCTTCTATTTTACTTTTCTCATTTCATTTGACCCAAGAAAATTGTCCAAAGAGAAGACAAATAGAGAAACAATATTATCAAAAATAAGTTTATCTTTGTTAAACTTGCTGCAGGGCAAAAAGAAATGGACTTGAAAGGGAAGTAAATTTATACTAATTTTTGCATTGTAGGAAATGTACTATTTCCGACACTGACTGACTGCTTCTGTTTTCTAAAATTAAGGAGCCTATAATCTCAGCACCATTAACAAGTGCTGTCATTCAGATACACAGTGTCTGGCTGATTTAAATAAAATGAAATGAAGATAGTTGTTTCTGGTCCCTTGGCTTCACTCATTGCCATAAACATATGCTCTGCGTCCCGCTTCTTTCCATCTTATTTATGACTTTAATTTGTTGTGTGGGCTGCGCTAGAAATTAAATTTAATATAATTCTCCAAGGGACCCTGTCATATAATAACATGGTAATTTCTGTGTATCCTTTTGAAAAATGAGGAAATTAATTCTTCCTGACATGTTCTAATTATTCCAGTGTGAACGGCAAATCCGTTTTTCCTAGCCCCTGAAGTGTTATAGGCAAATGGCTGGTGTTCAAAGCCGAGGTGCTAATGCTGACCAGCAGTGCGTTTAATTTGAAACATGAGCAGACACCTTTCAACACACCTTTGTAATATTGGAGTACTTTACAGAAATTAATTCACTACTTATTTGGCAGCTTAGCCTTGCGGTTATGTTTTTTTATTCATCAATACTATAGTCATGTTAGCATAATATTTCCTGTTTACTTCAGTGGTTGATGTCTATGTATAGAACTCAGAGTGTGCATTGGATGGTTCAACTGTATGAATGACAGAGAATCCATACACTTCAGAAATACCAGGTGTGTGCCAAATTGTATTTATACTTTATAGAGAAATGTAGTAAAGTCTTAGATGTTAACTTAATTATAGTCTATGCTTAGCAGCTTTAACTGAAATTACATAGTGTAGGAATTATTGGGACAATCTTACTGTGAAAAGACTACTATACACTCTGCTGCCCTGCTGTAAATTTTATTTGTGAAAATTCAACTTGTTATACAGGGAATGATACTATGAAAAGTCGGTTTGTGAATAAAATTTATGGAATAAGAATCTCAAGTTTCGAACTCTGCCTAGACGAATGTAGCTATATCTTGGGAGAGCAAGGGTTAAAGCCATTTATTAGTGGTATTGGCCATATGAAGTACATGACTTACTCACTTGGGCCATTTGGACTCTTTCATAGGTTTATGTGCATTTCTTAGAGGAATAACAAAAATAATTTCCTGATTCTTGGTCTTCTATATGTAATCTTCATTATAAAAGTATTGATTACACACTTCTCTTATCAGGGCAGTCATTGTGTCAGCCCTGATCCAGTTCCTTGGTTTCATTGAGCAGTTGATAAATGCTATTACATATTGGCCATTTGTTGTTCTAATTAACAAGACAAGGGAATGCATGAGATTCTACTTAAAATAGAAGATGGAAATACAATTAAGCTTAAATAAAAGAAGCAGAATTGTGTTTGGAGTGACTGCAATCAATGTTCTCTGTTTATCTGTTTTTGTATCTCTATATTGTATTCCCTTCAAATTTTAACTTAAATAGGAGAAATATGAATGGTAATAAATAATTGTTCTGACAAAAGGCATTAGTATTAATTAACTAATTAATTAATATTTTTTTCCTGCTGATTATTCAGCTGCTGGATAAAATTTTATTCTCACCATCAATCTACTGGGGCTACCGTCAGATTTAGATTATGGACAGGAGGAAACGTACTTAAGTCTTCTCTGTCTTCGCTTTCCCATATACTAGATTAGTGGAAAAAAATAGGCTTCTTTTGGCTGGAAATTGAGGAGAAAAGATTTCTTTATTGGTGTCTCTAGGCAGTCTTGAACTTCTGGGGGTAGGCAAGAGAACATAACAACATGCTTCTTCCTATTCAAGGACATGTCCCTCTCTACTGTTCTTGTCAGGGTTATTTCTGTGGCTCTTTGTAAGTGTAGGGGATGGCAGAAGGTATTGGGAAGTAAAGAGGGAGTCAGGTTGTCCCATCCTAGACCACTGACTATACAAGTTGCTAAAGATTTCCTAGTCACAGACTTCTTTGTTCTCTAAAGTAGGAAGGGAAATCTATTGCCCATCTGGCCCTTCTCTTTTACTTCTCCTTTCCCCCCTCCTCCACTGAAATTATGGAGGAATTAGCACCAAAGAGCAGCGACTGAGGCTAGGCCAGATACTGTCCCTACTAGACCAGATCATTTTTAGAGCCAGATATATTTAATTGGAAGTGATTGAAAGAAAGAATTGAGGGTTAAAGAACCAGATTAATTCTTGGCAAATCAAGAAACAGGAAACAGACTCTCTCTCTCTCTCTCTCTCTCTCTCTCTCTCTCTCTCTCTCTCTTTCTCTCTCTCTCAACAGACCCTTAACTAGAGAGAGCAAACTAATAGTTACCAGAGGGGAGGTGAGTGTGGGGATGAATTAAATAGGTGATGGGGATTAAGGAGTGCACTTGTGATGAGCACCGGGTGATGTATCGAAGTGTAGAATCACTATATTTTACACCTGAAACTAATATTACACTGTATGTCAACTAATTGGAATTTAAATTAAAAACTTAAAAAAAGAATCAGCTCAATTCTTAATATTTTCAAAATAAAAGATCCATAAAAATTGTTGAACAGGCTAAAATAAGCTGCTCATATGTGCAACGATGCAAGTACCTAGTTTCATTCTCTTTCTAGGAAAGGGACTGCAAACATTTTTATATGCTTCCATCAGGATGCTGCAATCAGTGGTCCAGAAAAATAAATGAAAGAAGGTAAATAGTCCCCAATTTTGAAATTCTTTCTTTTAAAATATCACTTAGTCTCAGTTTTTAGTCATTTTAATTTTTTAAAAATCTTCTACTATAATTTCAAATTAATATCCAGAAAAATATATTAAACTTATTTCTGTATACTCTCTTTTAGAATCCAAGAAAACTCGATGCATATGTTAAATTTTATTTAAATAGATAAATTGGGGGGTTATTACTTATTTTGCATAAATATGTGTATATGTGTATACACATATACACACAAATAAATACATGCATACTTCTAAAAAGTCCATACTTGATTTATGTTTCTCCATTAAACTCATTGATACTTTCCTTTTATGTCAGTATGTTTCATAAAACATTTTCATTCATGTTGCAAGCTTGGTCAATTTTGTTTACTTATTACTATAGTTTAGAACAGGATTTTCTCTATAGTCACATATGTTTATATTTTTACACCAATAAAAACAAATAACACTTATTAAGCATATGCTAGGCACTTTGCTAATCACTTTATGTGCATGTCTCATGTAAAACCAAAAACTCTTTGAGGTAGTTACCATAGTTTATGAATATTCTTACAAATAAAAGACATTTTATTTTATTGATGAAGGAAATAAACACAGAGAAGTTAAGTAACTTGCCTACAACTGTACAGTTGACAGATAGGGGAATGAATATTTTAACCTACCAACCTGTGCTTAGAACAGTGCCTGTCACTTGAATGTTAGTTGTTACTGTTTTTGTTGTTTTGTTTGGTTTGGTTTTTTTTGGTGTGTGTGTGGGGTGGGGGAGAGTGCTAAAGGTTCTGCATTTCAACCAATATTTGTTGACTCTCTTTATTATTATGAATGAGATTATGAGACTTACTCAAGAGAAGGAAGAAATTAGACTAGCCAATCTTTAAACCTAGTTTGTGAGCTTAGGTACTTTTAAGAGTTTAAATCTTAAGTTGTCTAAGGAGATAGTCTTTGAGCTTGTGTTCAAAGGTTCTCTTTTAGATTCTACATAGTTTATATAAGATGTTTCTGCTCTTATGAAGTTTATGATCTGGTGGAGGTTGGAATATTGGAAGACATAGTGACTATAATACTGGGTCAAATAAGATTAATTTTATTTTATACTTCAAAATAGTTCAGGGGAGCATTATAAATACTTACATTCTTAATGAGTTCATAGTATTTATCAGATTTTATGCTTGGTCCATAGAGAAGGTAAGATTCTGTGATAGGATAATAACTTTGAGGGTAGGACAAGGTGTGGTGATATCCTATGTATTAAATTTGAGGTGCTAGTTGGACCCATATGTGGAGATATCAAATAGTTAAAATGACAGTGAGGTGACATTTACTGAGAATTTCCTATGGAAGAAGCACAGTAGAAATCACTACTTAGAAGGCATTTGGGGCTTGCTTACATGGCCCAGTGGGTGAGCCTTGGGCTTTTGAATTCGGCCTAGGTAATGATCCTAGCATTGTGGGATTGAGCCTGGGGTCAGACTCTATGCTGAGTGTGGAGCCTATTTGGGATTCTCTCTGTCCCTCTGACTCCCTCCTCTGCTCATGGTCTCTCTCTCTCAAAGTAAATTTAAAAAATAAGGTATTTTCTTATTTAATCCTTCTAACGACCTAATAAAATAGCTATTACTACTATCAACCCTATTTTACAGATAAGAGAACTGAGACAGATGCCTAAAGTTTCAAAATTGGTAGATGGCAGAGCTGGGACTTAAAATTAGATCTATCTGATTCTATGCTCTTAACCATAAAATTATACTGTGTGGAAGAGAAACTAGAAGAGAAGTCTGGGCTAGAGCTGTAGATTTGGAAATTATCTGAAAAGGAATGATAGTTACAACCATGGAATTACAGGATATTCTAAGAAGGGGTGAGACAGGGGGGACAGTGAAAGAACAAGATAATAGAAGTCAAAGAATAATAAATAGAAACAATTTTATGTCATAGAAGTCAAAAGCAAGAGAATTTCAATAAGAAAGGAGTGACCAACAGTATCAAATAATGCTGAGAATTTTAGAAAATGAGGATTTGTCAATAGGAGCTTATTGGTGAAGTCAGAAGCTAGAAGACAGAGCACTGTGATGTGAAGATGATGATCAGGAAGTCGTGACAAAATAGTAGAATACTTTCTAAAGAGCTTGGTGGCTTAAGGAGCAAGTGAATGGGGGCAGTCCCTTAATGTTACAGAGACAACTGAGAGGGGGCTTTTTTAAAATTTTAGAATAGGGAGAACATGATTGTTTTTTATAAACAGGAGGAAGCAATGAAGAGAGAAGGAGAAGGGAGGAAAACAGCTAAAAGAAGGGAGAGAAAAGGAAGAAGAAAAATTTTGTCCCTACTTCTTGACATAGTTTTGCTCAAAGACATTTTTGATAGATTATTCATTTACTAGGGCTGCTGTAACACAGTACCACAAGTGAAATGGCTTAAATCAACAGGAAATTATTCTCTCGCAGATCTGGAGGATGGAAGTCCAAAATCAAGGTGTTGGTAGTGGCTAATCTCCTCCTGAAACTTTCCTTCTTTCTTTCTAGCTTCTGGAGGCTTGATGCCAGTAGTTGGCGTTTCTTGGCTTGCAGGTGTGTAACTCCATTCTTTGCCTTCAACATCCGTGATGTTCTTCCTGTGTCTCTGTTTCTTCAAATGGCTGTCTACTTATAACAATTGCAGTCAGATTAGATTAAGAGCCCACTGTATTCAGTTTGACCTCCTCTTCATTTGGCTAGTTTTATCTGCAATCATGTTCAAATAAAGTTGCATTCTGAGGTACTGGATGTTAGGACTTCAACATATCTTTTTCTGAGGGGGAGGAGCAAGCCAATCTATAAGTATAGATATTTATAGATTACTTTGTCTTTAAATTCAATACAACTCTGAGCTACTTTTTAAGCATCTCTTCCCAACTGGAGTATTATTTATTCATTAATTCTGCGAATAGGATGTGGGTAACTTGAAGTTTTCAGTATATGAATCTAACATTTGTAATGCTATTTCAAGTTGAGGTCTGGCACTTCATCTTCTAATGTTAACAGTGCATTCCATGTACTATTATGCTAATTCAAGAAATACTTGTTGGGTACATACTCTGGTCTAGAATCATGATAAGGACTGTGGGACACAGCTGGTGTGCTGTGCAAAGTTTGTTCCTTGGATTATAAATGTTCCAAGATATGGATCCCTCCATCCTTAACAGTGCCAAGTTGAGTTTAAGATGGCTGGTCAGAACAAACACCTCTAGCCACTAGCGTCCTTGAGAGTTTCCTCCAGCATGCCAGACAAATCTTAGCATTTTCTGTGGAAAAATGGGGAATATAAAAGATGGGGAGAATTTCTGGGTTTACGGAGAAGTATAAATTGTCCCTGCCCTCTGGAAGATTATAATCTGGCTGGACATCAGGAACAAAATATGAATGGTGACAAGACTTGGAAAGGTGGGCTAGGGTCAGATGCTTCAAGTGATTTAAAGTCCAGGGTCATGTCTTAGAAAATTTTGGTCATCAGTAATGTCTAGTGAAGTGTCTTGCATATATTAAGTGTGCAGTAAAAAAAGTGTGATTGATTGGCTGATTGAAGCCTTAAAACTAGAGAATGGTAAAATAAAAAAAGAAAAAAGTGAAAGAATAGCATATTCTAATTTAATATGATTTGTAGTTATTTTGAAGACCCCAAAGTTGCTTGTTAAACTCCTGTTTTCCTAGTTATTTTAAATATTTTATGGTTCTCTTTCCTTGACTTGGTTAGTTTCATAATAAGCTGAATAATCAACAGATCTGGAAGTAGTCTGTCAACTGAGCTATATTATTGAGATGGGAAAGAGAAGAACAATGACAAAAGTTTTAAATGACTGTTTTTCTGGGGAGAGAGACTCACTGAAAACTTAAAAAACTAACCAAAATGTTAATTAGTTCATCTTTCAACACCAAATTTCTTCATATTTAAAATGAAAGTGTTGAAAAAGATTTCCTATTTGGGCCCTTCTAGATCTAAAATTCTATGATCCTACAACTAGACTGTATTATTACATAGTTCATATTCTTAAAGGGAAATTTGCATACATATTTCATGCTCTGGCTGTTAGCCTGTAAATTAGTGTTTCTGGTATATGAGTACATCATTATACAAAGACAATTTAAAGATAATTTGGAATTTTCAAAATATATAAAAGCAAGCAATTAAAAATAAGTATAAAGTATGTTCTAAGGTTAACTTCTCAGTTCATGAAACCATAACCCTCTTCAGAAGAAATTAGATTTGATTACATTTAAAATCAAGATTTTTAACAAAAATCAATGTGCATTAATTCTTTTCAAAAAATTTAAATTTATTTATTTGAATTATTTAAATTCAAGTTAGTTAATATACAGTATATTATTGGTGTCAGGAGTAGAACCCAGTGATTCATCACTTACACATGACACCCAGTGCTCATCCCAACAAGTGCCCTTCTTAGTGCCCATCACCCATTTAGAGCATCCCCCACCCATCTCCTATCCAACAAACCTGTTTGTTCTCTGTATTTGAGTCTCTTATGGTTTGCCTCTCTCTCTCTCTGTTTTTATCTTATTTTTCCATCCCCTATGATTATCTGTTGTGTTTCTTAAATTCCATATATGAGTGAAATTATGTATTTGTGTTTCTCTGCTTGACTTACTTTGCTTAGCATATAATACACTCTAGTTCCATCCATGTCTTTATTTTTAATCAATATTTATTTTGTTTCCTATTGCAGTAGAACACTGAAGAAATAATTCTTGCAATTTCATCAGCTGTGCAGATGAGTTCTCACTAACAACTAAGTTAACTGTGATGAATACTGTTATCTTCTTACATATTGAACAGTGAGGCTGTATAGTAGTTATATACTTATGGTAGCTTATTCAAAGTTAGATTGTTGTTGTTTAACATGTAATATAACATGTAATAGAAACCTGAATGCTAAAAAATCCAAGATATAAATATATCTTTAAATATTTGTGATTACCATTTTTCTGTGAATGGTTTTTTAAATTTTTTTAAATGCTTTTTATCTATTTTTGAGAGACAGAGAGAGACAGTGTGAGCAGAGGAGGGTCAGAGAGAGAGGGAGATACAGAATCTGAAGCATGCTTCAGGTTCTGAGCTAGCTGTCAGCACAGAGCCCGACACGGGGCTCAAACCCACGAACTGTGAGATCATGACCTGAGCCGAAGTTGGATGCTTAACTAACTGAGCCACCCAGGCACCCCGTGAATGGTTTTATAAATTAAACTATAACATTTTATCTCAAATTATTATAATGTTTAACTTATATAGACTGTAGAGATGGCATCTGAGACAAGTTTTGAATGAAGTTTACTATTCACTCACTCACAAAACATTTCTTGAGCATTTGCTTATGAACCAAGTATTTTGCTAAAGGCTGAGGATACAAATATAAACGGGACATGTTTCTTTATGTCAAAGAGCTTACGGGTTAGAGGGGGAGGTGAGATAGGCACATAATTATAGTACAGCATGCTATCCAATGATGAAGGTTTTTTATAAAGTGCTGTAAACTAACAAAAAGTTAATTTTCAAAGAAGATATGTAAAGAAAATTTTGAATAAAGCAGTGACTTTGAGTCAGGTATTTGTAGAGGAGTAGGAGTTCAAAAAAAGTAAGCCCCATAATGGCCCTTGCTTGCTTGCTCATTATTCTATCTCTTGTGCCTAAAACAATTCCCAGGCACAGAATAAGTATTTTAATAACTATTTTTGAATGTTTAATCATCATGTGGTATGGAGGAAGGATTTAAAAAAGACACGCCTGGAAGCAGGAAAACCATGGGCAAAAGCATAGAGACAGGGGAATTTATGGCATATGTGGAGACTTATGATGTAATTTTTTATGGGTGGGATGAAGGAGTATGAAGGGGATGTACTTAATCTTAATGATCAAGAGCATGTACTATGGAGCATGTTCAGACCAGAATCTGATCCTGTCTTCATCTTATACTGCTTTTGTGATCATGGGTAAAATGCTGATCCACAGTCTTTCTCCTTAAAAATATATCAAATATATATTTATAATGTTACTATATAGATTGCCTGGCAATAGTCCATGGCAAGCTGAAAGCCTCAAATAAATTATTAAACCATTAATACTTTTTTTTTTTGAAGAGGTGGTGGGCCCTGAGACTGAAAAAACAGAGAGGATAAAAATTTGAAGGCTTTGTATAATATTAAGGAGTTTGGACCACCTGTACATGATTGGGAGATACATGTCAGTTTTTAATTCTCAAGCAGATAGTCTTATACATGTTATAATATTAGAGGGTTGCCACCTGTATGGGAGGCTCTCAGGATACATATTATATAACTTTAATATTTAAAGCATAGATATAAATTGAACTGTACTGGGATCTAGAATTTTAGTTAAAATTTAAATTTGGATAACTTTTAGTTTGGTATTGAATGTTGAAGCATATTAAATAGTACTCTGCAAAGGGACATTTAGTAGCTTAAAAGCTATACTTTATCCTTTTAATATAATCTACTACAGTTAACACAAGTTCAACATTCCTAATCCTGCTTCCAGTGCTCAGTTGTTTGGTGCTCACTCCAAACAGGGAATAAACAGCATGAATTTATGAACTTGGTTAATCCAAATGACCTTCTTCAAGTCTCCTAAGGTTAGGAGATGAGTTAAATAGTACAGAGAAGGAAGCCAAAAATTAAAAAAAAAACCAAACTCCAAACCAAACCAAGTATAAAATAATTAAACTAAATAGATATTATTTATAAGACTAGTATATCAAAGACTGAAAATAAAGCTAGTGGTAGCCAGTGGATGACCCACTGGCTGATAATTGAAAGTTGATTTCAGTTTTACAGGTCATGTTCCAAATCTGTCTGACCCCATAAAATTTTTTAATAGACTGCAAATTCTAGAGTTTATCCCTGTACCAAAACCTTCTTGCACAATGTCTTATATATTATATATTCATAATTATATTGTTGCTAGTGTTATAATTTATATTTCAGTTGATATAATCAGTATATACTTTTAAAAATCTTTTAAAGTGCCTTTTTCTTCAATAGGGCAAAGAGACTGGAAAAAAAAGAGTGGATGTTTTTTGTTAATGAAAAGAACTGTTATTTCCTACTGCTAACATTATTAGGGTGGAAAAGAGCAAAACTATCACTTCTGTTAGTTATTTTAAATGAAACTAATGCTGATAGTCTGAAAGTTTTGATTAGTCTAGATCTGGCAATTCAATCTGGCTCAAAAAGTTTTCCACAGTGAGGAAACGATTTTCTTATTAAAGGCTTGGCATATCATTTTTGAATCCTGAAGTAAAAGTTAGATAGTCTTATAAGATTTATATTATTATAATATTATATTGTAATAGAGGATTGCTGGCTGTAGAGCAGGCTCTCACAGAATACATGCTGAATACACAGTTTTAATATTTAAATCATGGGTGTAAAATGAAATTTACTGGGCTCTAGAATCCATGGGAGAAGAGTAGTTTGTTAAGAATCAGTGGAAAAGAGCTACCATCAGGGCTTTATAGATCAGCATTTCTCCAAGTATAATTTGAGCACTCCTAACTGGATTAACTAACTGTGTAACTAACTGGATTTGAGTGTTTGTTAAAAATGCAGATTCTTGATGCCCCACCCAACCTGTTGAATAGAATCTCTTGAAACTTGGGAATCTTCATTTAAACAAGTTCTATAGATGATTCTAATCACCACAGAGATTGGAAACCATCATCCTAGAAAAGAATTTGATAAAAAGCTAAGATTTTAACAAGTTAAGACAAATGAAAAATTGGGTTTCTGGTTAAAGTAACTTATATCACCAAGTGCATCTAAAATAACTCTGATATTGAAAACTGACCTTTTAAATTCATTTGTTTTAAATTTAAAACTTTCAGAGTAACAAAATGTAAGCAGCCAATTTGTATATTATTTCAGTTTCATTTATAAATTCCTTTTGAATCCTTTGGCTTACAGAGAGAAAATTCTACAAATCTACTTTTGACTATAATTAACATGGTTTATGCTTTTGAATTAATAATGAGTTCTGAACTCTCTTAAAGAGCTTTTTAAAAGGTGCTGATGTCTTTTCATTGTTCCTAAGTCACTGAGTGAGGTGCAGATATTTGTCATAAATGAAGCAGTGCTAATTAAATATAGTTATTCATCTCTATCAATGAACTGAGGCTAACTTATTTGTGAATTGGAGAGATGGAAAGTGAAAGAAGTAACATGAAACTTGTATGAAATGAATGCCAGTTGAACACAGGGAAAGTATAATTATTAAGATTTTGTGTAATTGACTTGCTAAGGGAACTTTTGGGGGAAATCTCTAAACAGCACGATTTCCTTGTTTCTCAATATAATATGGTTTTATTTTTTTCCTTCTCTTTCTGATCCTACACCTTACTTTCTGAAGAGAATTTCATGGTTATCAGAATGTAGGAAATGTTTGATTCTGTCTAGCTGGGTGGAACTGTTAGCATTCTCAATAGCTAAATGGTAAAAATGATTATAATGCCATATATAACTCAGTAGACTATAAGCAATTGGGAAAGTTATCTATGATGAATACTTCAGATGAAATCTGAATCATAGTGGGACACTAGAAATTTAGAAAATTTAAGCTATAAGAAACAACTTTAATATGCTTTTTAGTTGTTAAACATGTGCATCCTTTTTTTCTCTCTTATAATCTCCTCTTCCATTTTTCTCTTCCTTATTTTTTCTTCATCTAGTTTATAAATTTGAATATTTGCATTTCTTAACCCTGTATCTTCTTAACTACGGTGTAAACTGAAATGCCCAAAGGACACTGGGGTTTTGCCTAGTTATTATGAAATGACTTGAACTTTTACTTTAAATTTTTTCCAGCTGTATAAATTGTTTATTTTGGAAATATGTCTGGCTTGTTTTTTGTGGAAATTATCATCTTAGATATAGTGTGCCAAGTATTGTTTAAGACCATGGCAATACAACAGTGAATAAGACAAAATTGTGCTCTCATTAAGTTTATATTCTAGTGGTAGAGGGAACCATACTCAAAAATAACAAAATAAGCAAGCAAAATACAGTATGTCATAAGGTGATAAGTGCTGTGAAGAAACATCAAGCAGGAGAAAGGAGGTAGGGAGCCCTGAGGTGAGGAGTTGGTTATTTTATTGTACAAAATACATTAAGGCCTCATGGATGAGTTGATATTTGAGCTGAGATCAGAAAGAAGTGAAGGAGCAAATCAAGCAGATATCTGGGGGAAGATCATTCTAAGAAGAGGGAACTAGTAACTAGATATATAGAAGTGAACTTGATGAGTTTCAGGAATAGTAGTTAGGAGGCCAGTGTAGTTGTACAGTGTGAATGAAGAGGATGTGCTGGCACTGCGAGGGCTTTGGTTTTTACCCTGAGGAAATGGGAAACCATTGGAGGGGTCTCAGATTAAACGTATCATAATCTGACTTCCAGTTTAACTCTGGCTGCTAAATTGATAGATTATATCAAGGAGACTACTTAGGAAAGAGGTTTTTGCAGCAATCTAGGAAAAGATGATGGGGTCTTGGAGGAATGAATGAGCAAGTTAGTGAATGAACAACTAAACAAGCAGTTAATTGTATGTAATTCTGAACAAATACAATGAAAATTGACCTAGTTAGATAAATCTTCTCTGAGATCTGAGATGTGAAAGAATAATAGTGATAAAATAAAAGGGCTAGGGTGGGGGAGGGGAGTAAAATACTTTAAGAAAAGAAAAGAGTGTATGCAAAGGTTCTGTGGTGGGAGGGTGCATGTTATGTTCCAGTGACTGGAAGATTGCTGATGAGGCCAGAACTCAGAGAGCTAACATTTATATGCTGATTATTTAACGTATTTCTCAAAAATAGTCTTAGGTTGTCCTTATTGTTTCCATTTTAGAGTTGAGGATACTGGAGCTTAGAAAAGTGAAATGACTTTCCCAGGATCAGATTAGTAAGAAATAGTGGGCTTGTTTATTTATTGTAGTCCCTTTTCCCATCCCTACCACGATACTCACCATAGTATTAAGTTCAATGAGGGCAGAAACTTTGTTTTGTTAAAGCTGTATCTCTAACAACTAGAACAGCACCAAGCACTTGGCAGATGCTCAGTAAATACTTGCTGAATAAATGAATGAGAGAATGAGTTAGAATCAAGGTATATCTATCTAACTTCAAAGGCCATGTCCTTAACCACATCCTGTATGCTCAGACGCAAATTTGAGTTACCAAATTGTTTCTTAGAGGTTTTGACAAGGGACCAAAACCTTAGGCTAGTGCAATCCAAGAGATGAAAACATTACTGAAAGAGAAATAGAGCTCAGAAACAGTAGACTAAATGGTTCAAAATAAGTTCACTGTAAACCAAAATAGGTGAGAAGAGAGAAGAAAAGGAAGTGCTGATTCTGAAGCTGGTGGCTTCCACGAGAGCTTTCACTAGAACCTGGGCCTTGACATTTTCTTGCTTTGCTATCCCACAGGTACACATTGCTTTGACTTAGTTAGCCAGTCTACCTTTGGGAAACAGAACACAGTCAGAATGCTCCACATAGCTTCTCTCTCTGGTTCTCTTTAATTCTTACACTCACCAGTTCCTTTTCTCCAACATTTTTCTTTCCAGATACTCTTGGATAATTTTTCCTCAGTACAATTTGACTGTGGGACACACTCTGTTATCAGTTGACTTTTCGTTTCTGAGTTGGTAGTTCTGGTGTGTAACTTCACACCTGTCTATCCATAGATATTTCTCTCTGAAACAGAACTTTGTATATCTCATTTCTTTGTATATCACACTCCTGAAACTGTGGGATAGCAAAGCAAGAAAATTTCCAGGTCCAGGTTCTGGTGAAAGCTATCATAGATAGCTACCCCGCTTTAGAATCAGAGCCTTCTTTTCCTTCCCTCTTCTCACCTATTTCAGTTTATGGCAAACTTTAGGCCTTCATTTTTCTGTTTCTTCACTTTGCACTGTCTCATGTTCTTTTATACTTTAAGCTATTTATCTTTGCACTTTTGTCACAGAGGAAGAATTGTTATGTTTCTTCATAAGATGGTATCTCCATTTGTGCTTTTTACTTCCATTCTCTCCTACCTCAGCCAGAACTTGGCTCTGTTAATTATCCCCATTCTGTCTGGCTACACTTTTTTTTTTTTTTAAATGGAGTTAGAGATTCAGGTTCTAATTCCTGTTTTGCCACTTTCTGGCTTCGGAAACTTGAGCAAGTTATTTGGCTTCTTGGAGTCTCAATTTCTTGATAAATACCAATTTTCTTGCTAAAAGCCTTGCAAGTTTATAGTGAATCAGTTACAGTAAGGTGTGTGATAGCACTTTATAAGCTAGAGAATGCTACTCAAATGCAATGGGTCATTATTACGATCTATGTGCACAAATTGTTCAGGTCTCTTCTTAAAACAGTTTTCCTTAACATTGTGTACCTTTGAAATGTCCTTATTTTCTTCTTCCTTTTATAGTCAAACTTTTGAAAGAATGGTCTTTATTTGCCATCTATATCTCCTTAGTCTTCAACCTACTAGAATCTGGCTTCCATTTGGTTCTGTATAACTCTTGTGAGTCTGTTGGCCTTCAAGATTACTGGAGATTGACTAATTTCATGTTTAATGCCTTTTATGCAGCTCTTAATCTTCTTACTTTCTGTTATAGTTGATATGTTTGGCTAAAATTCACTCAGCACAGTATTTAGAATGTAGTAGATATTTAACAAGTCTTTAGTGAAATAATGCATTCTCTTTAGCTTTTGTGAATGAATCTACATTTCTCTCCCACAAACCACAAATCTATTCATCTCTAAATTTCATCTGTTTCTGCTGTTTTTACTCTATACTCTTTCAGAAGTCTGTCTGTTCTAAGACCTCAACATGGACAGACCTCATATCTACTTTTCAACACTGTTCTGAGGCTTAGTTCTGCATGTTTTTTTATATTATTTAATGGATTTTCTTTTAGAGAGAAAGTGCACAAGCAGGGGAGAGGGGCAGTAGGAGAGAGAGAGAGAGAGAGAGAGAGAGAGAGAGAGAGAGAGAGAGAGATTGAATCTTAAGTAGGGTCCAAAAATCCCACAACCCTAGGATCATAACCTGACCAGAAATCAAGAGTCAGATGGATACTCAACTGACTGAGCCACTGAGGTGCCTCAGTTCTGCCTGTTTAAGTCTATATCTTTATCTGAACATCATATTGTCATTTCAGATTCGTCAATTCATAAATCAATTTCTATTTTAGGCTTTTGATTTTTGACAGTGAGACCAGCACTCAGTCACCCAGACTTGAACTTCATAAATGTATTGACTTCTTTTTCTTTTTGTATCACTACTGTAGTTATTCATTTGTTCATCAAATGTTTATTCTGTGTTTATTATATATAAAATACTATCCTAGGTAGTGGAATACATAAGTGAAGCAAAACAGACAAAAATAACCACTCTCAAGGATCTTATATCAGCACTGTTTGCTTTCATTCATTTGCTCATTAAATATTGAGAGTGATAAAGGTGCTACTTTATATAGGGTTGTCAGAAAATTTTTTTCTTATATGGAAACGTTTGATCAGAAACCCCAATGAAGTGAGGAGGTAAGTCATCCAAATTTGAGGGGGAAAAACTTTCAGGCAGAGGGGAAGAGGTACAGAAAGGCCTTGAAGTGGGAGATACTTGGATGTTCAAAGAAAAGTTGCTACCAGAGATGTGATTAGATCCAAGTGGGTGAATAAAAGAGAAGTTGAAGATGCTGTTAGACTTTTGGTGGCCAGATCAAGTGGTGTCCTCTAAACTCTTTTATTTAAGTGAAATGGGAAGCCACTGGAGAGTTTAGGAAAAGAGCATGATGTAATTTCCAATTTTAAAAGAATCACACTGCTCTGAGAAGAATAGACTAGAAAAGCAGACATAGAAGTAGGGACATTAGGAAGGAGGTGAATACAAAAGTGTTTAGATGAGAGATAATGAAGACTTGGACTAGAGTGCTATTAGCAGAAAATGCCATGTGCTATAAATGTATAAATTTGAAAAAAGAGCCTTTTCTAGGGAGATGTAGCCTCCCCTGGTAAGATGGCTTACTGAATTGGTGAAACCTTTCTTCCCAGGTGCCTTTTCCTTTAGATGCTTTATGTCAGAGGACATGGCTTAGGGAGCAGAGTGCTGGTTACATTTGTAGCCTATTTGTTCTTTTCTGTGCATACCCTTGTGCAGTGAATAAACTGTAGAACTGTCCACAGCTTTCCTGGATAGAAGTGAAGGGAATGGAAATTCACTCTTCTTCTTTTTTAAAAATTCCCATTATTCTCATCTAGACCTTTATCACTTTATATATATTTAATCTCTCCAGCTATATTATAAAGCCACTGAAAACCATAACTATATCTTTTTTTTTTTTTACCATGGGTCATGACCAAATATATTTGACCATTTCTGATAAGCTATGTGTGAAATGAATAAAGGCCAGTAGGTGAAGGAATGTCATGTGAGAAGCGGGAGTTCTTAACTTGTGTTCAAGTCATGGACTCTGGAGAATCTTTTGAAAACTACTGGAAGTCTTTCTAGGAAACATGTATATGCCTAGGATTTTGCACATGATTTCTGCTTCGTGGACTTTGGAGCACCTACCACAGACTTTGCTTAGATCCCTTTAATATGAACTAGAACTGTCTCATTCTTTGTTTCACTAGTACCTGACATGATGTCCCATCTGTAGTTTGACATTTGTTGATAGCAGCAATAATGAAACTATTTATGTCTGTTCTTTGTAGAGATCATTATACTAGAGTTCCTGATGTTTAAAATAGTTCTGCATTCTAATAAAAGCTAGTTAACATCTTATGTCCATTGTTAAGAGACATGGACTGTCAAATGTAAAGTTCATTGATATGACCTATATAGGTTAAAAGTGGATGTGTTTTTTTATAGCATATTGTATTAGTTGTTATTTGAGAAATTGATTATTTCAGTGTACCTGGGTTTGTTTTAATGTTTTAATGGCTGTTACTAACTGCAAGGAAAGTAACAAAATGCTTGATGTTTTTTCATATGTGCCTAATTCTATAACCCAGCAATATCTTGAAATGACCTGGTATGGAGGATGAGGAAAGTCTAGGGACTGCTGCCAAGTCCTACAGAGCAGCAACATGGACAGAGTTTAGTCAGTTTTACAAAAAGTTTGAAATCTACTGTACTAGAGGCACATGCAGAAACTGTGTTAATTGCTAGCTTATTTTCCATATGGTTCTGTATTAATGAAGCATATTTGATGCAGATGGTTGGGAAGTAATATCTAAACTGGCCCTGACTAATTCCTACAGTGCTTCCACTCCAGTACTTAACAGTGCCTTGGGAAAGTTTCTTCATTCACAGCTTTTTTTTTTTTTTCAGTTGAAATGTGGCATAGGATAACTGAAAACTATTCTTTTGACCTCTGAAGAGAACAAGAATAGTCATTTCCTCTCTGATTCTAGGTCACAACTACTCTCCAGCTTGGTTTCTTTAGTATTATTGGTGTTCTCTTCATCATTATTTTGGTTTTCTGAATATATTTTGTTGAGGAAATTGGCATTAATAAGGATCACATATTGGAACTGAAGTAACTTTACCATTAGCTTTGTTAACATAGCAATACTCTTACTCTTCAGGGATATGAAATAGAACAGCCTAGAATATTAATAAGTATCCCTTATTTACACATCCTATATATCTTATGTACTGAAATTGGACTTGCTAGATACTAATGTTAAATTAGAAGTGAAATCAAGGATAAATTGTCAAGCAATACTGCAAAAATCCTTCCATTTCCTTTCTTCCCTTCTCTGAGACTGGAATATTATCTTATAGTCATTGTGTTTGTCTTAAATCTTTAGAAAGAGTTCAGATATGTTATCTTGCTTAACAATGATATGCTGATTTCCTCTAAGTGTTTTATTTTCATGTACTTGTGGCTAAATATGTGCATTTGTCTTCATATTTTTTCATATTTGCGTAAAAATATAGATAATGTTCTTGTTAGAGTTGAGGTTGAATTCTGCAGAGCAAAAAAAGAGACATGGTTCAGTGGATTTGTATCCATTTTGCTGTTTTTTTTTTTCTCACATTGTCACTAAAATATTCTCTTTGTTATCTGAATAGGACATCTGCTGACTAGCCTGACCCTCTTACCTGATTGTGTGAAAAGTCTTAGTTAAATCTGTTAGGCATTGGAGGCCCAGGGATCTGCTAAGTGCTTCTGAGCTTGAAAGACACACTGTCCTTGGTCTGTTTTGTGTTTCTCAATTATGGACACCTTTGATAAATAACCCTGATGTAGGTATGGGATAAGCGAAACAATGCAGTATTCTGAGCAGTAATTGATCCAAAGGGCTAATTACCTCTTAATAAACACTTTTTCTCATATTGTAGGGAGATTAAAAAATGTAATACAAAAATTAGTTTTTCACTCAACTTAGTTAGCTTAATATAGGCAGTCCTAACACTGAAGAAAAAAAACCTGGTTTGTGAAAAATCTTTTAGAATCAGAGTCCTATTTTAATTTACCTCTTTTCTCCTGTTGTGTTTCACTAGGAAGAGGCTGACAGTAGACCAGGCAGTGTTCTGACCAGATATGCTTGCATGTGTTTGGGGAGTTGTATTGAACACACTCCTTTGCCACAGGAAGTATTCATCTTGAAATGTCAACGTCAATTTCAGTGTTGAAATTTTATGAGAAGGAAAAGGAATGGACATTTTCACTTACTTTATTTAGACTTCTCTTTGGAAAATACAGTTTGCTGCTGTTGTCTCAAGTTGGGAGGATTTGCAAAGTTTTCTTCAAATACTCATGGATAGCAAATGCAATTCTGAATTAGATTAGGGAAAATGCACCTTTCTTCTAAAAATCTTAATAATTGTAGTACTTCAATTTTAGTCTTTTTTTTCTTTTTTACCTTTTCCTCAGTTTATACTCACCTCCTCCTCTTCCTCCTTTTCCTCCTCTTCCTCCTCCTCCTTCTCCTGCTGCTGCTGCTGCTGCTTCTTTTGTCTTGCCTTGTTTGTTCTATTTCAAGCATGGTTTAACTTTTCACTGGAGCAATAGCCTAAAAAGGTCAGAGTAAGAAGAGAATAATTACCTTTGTGACAATTGTCAGTTATTCAAGATAGAATGTTATTTCCCAAGTAATGTTTAAAAACAGAATTGAACAATTAGTCTTGAGTTTGATTCACTTTGAGAAATGTCAGAAAAATTTTAAAGATTTGTCACTGTTTTTCCCTTTATAGAAGAATGTTTCTTATACTCAAAGAGAATAGCTTTTTGGAATACTCTCTGGTTTTGAACTCCATGGAAAACCACTTACAAGGTATGGGGGAACCCTATGTGGAATTAGACAGTGGAGATCAACTATTACCATGGTGTTGATAGTAAGCATGGGAGGGGCTCTGGAAATGATGTTTAAAATACCAGGTTGCCTCAAACAGCAGTTTAAGGATAAGAAAAATCCAGCTATTTAGCGTTTTTACTGTTATTGTGTAGATGTTAGGTACTTGGGAAGGTTTTTTTCCCTTTTCCTTTCAGAGAAATAATATTCTTTATTTTAGAAATAAAACAAGATATTTATCTGGGCTTTGGCTTAGTTAGGCTTTAGGCTTTTATTATGCTTTTAAATTTTTTATATTTTTTCAAATTTCTCACTATGGTTTTCAGGTCTTATTCTTGAACTGTATCTCTTTTGGTCTTGATTTTGTTTTCAGAGAAATAGCAGAGCTAAGCTTTTCATTTAATTGTAATAAAATACTGCCCTAAAGAAGAAGGAAATATGATTTTTTTACTGGTTTATGTAGAAAAGCATATAACTGTAATAATATTTTAACTATAGTTTGTATAGACCATACTCATTTAAACTCTATGCAAATCTTCGTTACTTCAGGGCAAACAAACTACAAAACTATAATGTGTGGTGTAGTGAGCACACACCATAAATTTGATAATCATACTTGTGAATTCATCATATTTTATATAGGAGATCGCTGTAGCATTATGAATAGTAATGTGCAAATGACGTGAAAAAAATGTTGCCACATTCTTGAATGTTTAGTGATTTTAATGCCACTGTATTATTTCATTTTGTGCTGAGTTACATTGATTGATAAGTGAAGATAGTCAAATAGCAGAAATTTTACTTTGGTTTTAATGTATGGAGTTTCTATAATTCCCACATGAATCTGGACTATTATTACTGTAAGTACTCTTTTTGTGGGGTAGCAGGAAAAATGCTGCCCAGACTACACATGTTACCCTTCTAGGCCTGCCTCTGCTGTTTAGAGAAATAGGAGTAGGAGGCTGTCTTAAGTGAAAGTGAAAAAAGGCATTTGTTTAGCTGCATGGCAACACAAATATTTCACTTAGTGAGGACTGACAATGCATCTCATTATGTGAGCCAGCGCCAGCTTGTAAAAAATTTCTGTTTAACTTTCCATATTAGTTGAAGGTGCCTGTGCTTAACTGTTTGAAGCCTAGTATCCAGGTCCCTTCCCCCGTCTCCCAACACACTTTTTGTCTACCACTGTTTGTTTTTAATCCCAAAGCAATAGATAAGAGAGAGCAAGGGTTTTTGGTCCATTGAATGCTGTTAGGAATACATGGGGAAGCCTGCCAGGTTGAAGTCTGCCTCAGGCTGAACATTTGTCACTTCTCCCCATTTCTCTTTTTCCGGATGCACTTTTCTTAATGCTACTTGTTATATTCTGCCCTGACAGTAGAAACATAGGATGGTATTTGTTTTAGGCTGACAGTTACCTTATGGTACCACCATTGCCTGAGTAGCATGCTCTCAAGATAATGATTCTTAATCTTAAATTCTCCAATCTCCTCTTAGAATGCATTTGGATCCTAGGCTATTTTTGCTTCTTATAGCATTAGAAAGCAGAGGAAAATAAATTAATGATGACCATCACATCACATCACTTGTTTAGAATTATTTATTTTATGGATTTTGATTTGAAGAAGGTAGAGAAGTACTTTATTTCAGGAGTGTTTGAGATAAAGTCCCTATGTTCTGATTGGCATGATCACTACCTTGTGGGCATTAGTTTCAATAGCGTCACCAGGATATGGTGGCATAAGGGGAGGACAAAATACCTTTTTAGATGTCTGTGACTGTAATACATAAATGAAAGATTCTCAGCACTCATGAGCATAGGATGATGTGCAAGCATAAACTGGATGCGTATTCCAGAAAATGCACACTTTTTTTTTCATAATTTCATTATACTTTTTAAAGCTGTGGCATTAGGAATTTCAGTTTGTTAAGAGAAGATTTCAAAACATTTTACCCAGTGAGAGAGTACTAGTTATAGAATAAACTAAGAGAAATAATTTATACTGGACAAAGCACTTTAAAATTCTAGAAACCAAGAGAGTTAAAAATGGGGATCACTTTGCATGAAAAAATTGGAAACAATTCAAATTGTTGACAATTTCTCTGTACTAATATTTGCATAAAGTTTAGGAGATTGAACTTTGTGGGACTACTTACATTTCTTCCATAAAAGTAATTGAGGCAATTAACTTTTAAAAAGTAGGAAATAGATTTTAAAAAGATAAAAACAAGAAATAGATTCGGATATGGGAATTAGAAATCTGTTATAAAATGGATTCCCTGTTTTCCAAATTAAGTTGCTGGAAATTTGTAGTAAAATATTTTCCTCCTTTTCCTTCCCTTACTGCATTCTGGTTCTAATGGTATTCCATCTCTTTCTATTTTTAGTGAAGACTTTGGACCTCTGGGAGAAGAGAATCCTTTTAAATCCTCAAAACTGTGGCATCATCTGTTAGGCAGAAGCTTGAACTGGCTGGGGATTGTAAATGTCTGCCAAGGATCTTTCTGACCTCTTTACTTTCTTTCTAGCTCCATAGTAGTTGTGGATTTTTGATGAATTTAGTCACATTCTAGCCCTTGTCTGGGCTTTTTAGATAGGAAATACAATATGCCATCGGTTGATGGGATGGGCCAGGGGTGTGGATGGGGCCACAGGTGTGGATGTCCTAGAAGGCAATGCAGTTACAGTCTGGATGGAACCCAAAGTAAATATTTTGCCATTGGCTTTCTCATCAATTAGATAGTTGTGGTTAACCTCAAAGGGCTAATATATGGATTTTTTAAAAAACACATTTGGATTTTTCAGCTTTGCATGTTATTGCTTAGTTTCTTCTAATAAAAAGCAGCTCACTTTCTCTCTTCGAGTAGAATAATGCTTCAACTTTCCCAGCAAGTCTTGCTTTAAAGTCTGTGGATTGGTCTCGTAACAAGAGCACATATATGAGGCTTCAAATTTACTAAGTAGTTCTGATTTCTCACTCTGTGGTTCAGAGTGACAGGTAGGAGTATTTCTGTAGCATCTTTGTCTCCATGTTTCCCTCCCTGCCCATCCAATTATTAGCTCAAGTTTAGAGTGTTTGGTATTGGCTTTATAGCACACTATTATGATATTATGTCGCAAATTACATAGCTCCCAAAGTGGAAAAAAACTTCTGGTTCTTTGCCATTTGCAATGAATGGAAGGTAGTTAATGTATAATAAATATTCGTTGAGTGAGTGATTGAATGCATAAGTGAGAATGTAGGAAATATTGACAAGAGGAGAAGAGTATAAGGTTCCTGAAAGATGTGTTTGGGGATAATTTATTGTTGTGGATACTTGAAATTCAAATTCTGAGATTAACTGGTAACCTGTTGAAATGAATTCTTAATTCAAAAAAAATTTGGACAGATTTTTACTCTTCTAGCTGGTACAAATTAGCCACCAGTTTCCCCCCCCAGAAATTGTCAGGTAGCATTTGGTTTCCCAAATTTGGTATTTTGGAAGGCAGTGGGATCTTCTAAAATTTCATACTTGGAAAACTACCTAGGATTCAGAATAAATTATTTTCATAGTACCAGAGAGACTAGAGTACATATTAGGAAATTCTGTACCTATCTGTAGTTTCATATTTCCCTTGCAAAGAATAATGCTAGAAGCACGAGGCTGCCCAGAAGGGAAAGTTGGCATGTCACACTACATGAAGTTTGGCAGAAATGTCTCTATCTGGACATGTATTTTCTTTCTTTTCTTTTTTTCCCCAAGTTTTTATTTAAATTTCAGTTAGTTAACATCCAGTGTACTATTAGTTTCAGGTGTAGAATTTAGTGATTCAACTTACATGTGCTCATCACAACAAGTGCCCTCCTTAATCCCCATTACTTATTTAACCCATCCCACACCAACCTCCTCTCTGGTAACTATTGGTATACTTTCTCTAGTTGAGAGCCTGTTTCTTGGTTTTACTCTCTTTTCCCCCATTATGTTTGTTTTGTTTCTTAAATTCCACATATGAGTAAAATCATATAGCATTTGTCTTTCTCTGAATTATTTACTTCACTTAGCATAATACTTTCTAGCTCCATCCACGTCACTGCAAATGGCACAATTTCATTCTTTTTGATGGCAGAGTAATATTCCATCGTCTTTATCCATTCATCAATAGATGGACATTTGGTCTCTTTCTATAATTTGGCTATTATTGATAATGCTGCTATAAATATTGGAGTGTACATATCCCTTGGAATTAATATTTTTGTAGCCTGTGGGTAAATACCTAGTAGTTGAATTCCTAGATTGTAGGGTAGTTCTATTTTTAACTTTTTGAGGAACTTCCAAAGTGTTTTCCAGCATGGCTGCACCAGTTTTTATTCCCACCAACAGTGTAAGAGGGTTCTCCTTTCTCTGCATCCTCACCAACACGTGTTGTTTCCTCTCTTGGTAATTTTAGCCATTCTGGCTGGTGTGAAGTTTATCTCACTGTAGTTTTGATTTGTATTTCCCTGATGATGAGTGATATTGAGCATCTTTTCATGTTCCTTATGGCCATCTGTATGGACATGTATTTTCTTCATGTTTGATATGAATTCCTGGTCTGCACTTGATTCTAAATGTGAAGGTGGATTTTTCAAACTGAATCAGAGTGTACTTGACAGTTAGACTGTCTCCAGTGATACTTTAACCTACTGTGGTGCTAATGCCTTATCGGGAAAACTTTGTGATCATATTCATTGTATAGAGATAGGTAGGCTAGTGGAGTGAGCATGGGTTCTTTAAGTAGCTTCATAATGGGAAAAATCCCTTGGGGAGCCACATGTGCTAAACTTTATGCTGAATATTTAAAATCAAGGTACTATCCCCAAATCCTACTAGTATTCTTCAAATCTTTGCTCTTTGTATATATATAGTCAGGAGACATTATTTTCTCCTAGGTTCCCTTTACTATTATTTGCCCAATGCCATGCCATTTAGACTGCCAGATATTCTTAAGGTTTGCAGGTATCTCTCACGACCAATCACTTATTCTGCCTGTGTAGTTAATGGTATATTTGTGCAAATGGTATATATTTTATATGCTGGCCACAAGGTAACAAAAGCCCAGCTGTTTTTATGGTGAAGAGATACAGATTTTTCCTGCCCTATTAAGCAGGTAATTTACATGTCTAGCCTCTCAAACATTAAAACATACTTCCCATTATGTGTGGGAGATTTACTTCATATTTTATTGCTCATTTGCTAAAACAGAAATAATTTAAAAATTGAGCATATATTTTGGGTATCTTTGGCATATAATGCCCAATGCAGATAGTGTGTGAAAAATTTCCATTCTTTATACATTGTGAATATAATAACTGCCAAGATATGCTAGCATGCCTTATTTATAACTCTCAGAATCTCTTAATTTTGAATAACACATTATATTTAAAATGTAGGATTTAAGAAAATAGGTTGTATGAATGGATGAATGGGATATCTTCATCTAAAATTCTCTAGATCCTTTTGAACTGATTAGTATAGAAGCAATATGTATTTTTCTGATATATTTCATACCATTCCTTCTACTTGGAATATTTCTGACAAACGTTATACTTGTAGGATTTCTATTCATCTTTCAAGTCCCAGCTTTTTGTAGTCTTCTCTGGTCTCACTTCATTTGAACTCCCATAATATTTTGTATTTCTCTTTTTGTGCTTGTCATAATTTGTCTTTTTAGTAGTTCCTGTGAATATTTTTTTTCTGTTAGCTTCTGATCATTTTGTTTTAGTTTTTTTAAGGACAGGGATATTAAATCAAATCCATCTTAAATAACTTATATGACCATCTAGTACCTACTTTTCCATATGCATCCAGTATATAATTATTGAGTTAATTAAATTATGAAAAGCTCCACACTCAATTCCTTTCATAATTTACCAAATTTGCATTGCTCTTCTTACATTTGGTTTCTCTTATATGTGTTGATTGCCTTTACTGTTTTCATATTATCCTGGGAGTTCAGGAAGAAGTAGTTTGTTGAATTTGCAGATGAGTTGATGCAACAGCTTCTAAAAATATGAAGTGTATTATTTATTGTAGGGACTTGAACAAATTTGGAGTTTGTGATTGGGGAGGGGGAAAGAATTGACATGTCACCCTCATGATTAATGCTCATGCTCCTTCTGTCCCTCTTGCCAATCATGATTTTGGAGTGGGGTCTATGCCATACTTCTTGGTACTGTCTCTAACACAGGAGTTTGCTCCTAATCAGTGCTCTAAACAGATTAACAAAAACGATTGTGTGAATGAATTTCACATCATTAAATATTGCCTTTGATGTCTCATCTGCTCTTTCCATTAATGGCTTTCCACTCTCCCCAGGCTTTCTTTGTATTTGTGTTCTCCTTCCATTCTCTCATATAAAATCTTGCTTTTAAGAAGGAATTTGGTGGTCATATTCAACCCAAGATATAAAGGACTAATAATAGTTTAATATGTTGTTCTTTTGTAGGATATGAATTTAAGCTGTAGAAGTCTTTTCAAATAAAAAGTAAGATAAATGAATTAAGTTATGTGAGGTCTTCATTCAAAATAAAGGTACTGGTTTATTTGACCTCATAGAGAAATATGTTTAGAGCTGGGTTCCAAAACAGTTTTGGTAGTGCTTAGGGACCAATGAAGAAACTTCTAGAGAAAATAGCTGAAAATAGTCCTCTGTAAATCTTTGTAAGTGTTCTAACGATTTTATTTTATTTATTTGTTTTAAAGTTTATTTATTTATTTTGAGAGAGACAAGGACAGCACCAGTGGGGAAGGAGCAGAGAGAGAGCAAGAGAGAATCCCAAGCAGGCTCCATGCTGCCAGCACAGAGCCTGATGCAGGGCTGGAAACCACGAAGCCCTGAGATCAGGATCTGAGCAGAAACCAAGAGTCAGATGCTTAACCAACTGAGCCACCCAGGTACCCCAGTGTTCTAAAGATTTTAAACTTAACAATGGCAAAGGATAGAAAGGAGACTAGGAAGAGTACATTGGGATAGCTGGCCCAGAAGTGAGGAAATGGAACTAAAGTTATCAAAGGAAAAGTCCTGTGTTCTCACTTGCTTTAAGAATGACTAGATCCATAGTTCCTCTTTTGGGACTGTTAGAAACAATTCAAAGAAATCTTTGCTGTGCAGTTGCTATTACAATGAAGAATTTGAAATTGTTATTTTCTTTTCCTGAAGTTACATCCTTGTAATAATTATTGAAAAAATTAACTCATGAATTATAGATAGATACTGTTTACTGTATTCCCTTTCTAGCATTTTTCTGACAAAATTGCCTTGATTTTATTTTTATTTTATTTATTTATTTATTTATTTATTTATTTATTTATTTATTT
>NC_043710.1:41239994-41251772 GCF_006229205.1 Suricata suricatta
TAGTTTTTATCACTTACAGCTAAAAGTGTTCTAATGAACACAACCAGAATCACACAACTGACAACACAACTGATAAGGTGGATGGATACATGTAACTTGGAAAAGTATATTGATGTCCATTGACTTGTCCAATATATACAATTTGTTTATCCCACTTTACTTTCCATGAGTGTGAGTAGGGTGATATGATGAAGGTCATTATACTTTCTATTGAAATAATTAATATTGTCAAGTAATAAAGAGCAAATGAGACAATATAGCTAGATAAGTTCCAGACTTTATGTTATTTTGAAAATAGCACAAGTTTTCACACTAAGTGAAATAAGTCAGAGTGAGAAAGGCAAATACCATGTGATTTAATTCCTGTGTGGAATCTTAAAAAGCAAATGAATTAAACAAAAAGCAGAATCAGAACTATAAATAACAGTGAACAAATTGATGGTTGGCAGAGGGCAAAGGGCAGAAGGAATAAGTAAAATGAATGAAGGGGAGTGGCAGATACAAGCCTCCAGTTATGGCACAAGAATAAAAGGCAAAGCATAAGGAATAAGTCAATGATATTGTAATAGTGTTATATGGTGACAGATTGTATCTACACTTGTGTGGAGTCTAGCATAATGTATAGAGTTGTTGAGTCACTATGTTGTACACCTGCAAGTAATGTAACTGTGTGTCAACTGTACTAAAAAAATAGAGAAAAATTTAGAAGAATAAAATGGAACAAATGTATGGATTTTTTCCTGGGTATAAAATATAGTTTTCCTTCTTTCTAAATATAAGTTGAAATTTGCTTGTATTTCTAATATTCACTTATTTATTGCAGTTTGATATTTTTATTAGATGTACAACTTAAACAGGGATTGGAGAGAGTACTTTACCTATGCTCTTAAGAAATATCCTCTGCTAGTGACATTTTCATATGTTAAGCTATTCATTAATATATAATTCTACTTAAGATCAACTTTAATGGATTTACTTCAAATTAGAGATCCTCTTACTAGTTTGGAAAACACAAAACATAAGTGGATATTGTAGTACAAATTTTGCTGTTCTCCTGGATAAATAATTGGAAGTTTGAAGAAAATGTATTCTTCAAATCTAGTTATATACTTGACATTTGAAAGGGGTGATGTTTCTAATTTATATTTTCCTTTTAGGAGGTCTACATTTTACGTCTTTTCACATGTTACAAATATATATGTACACATACACATACATATAATATATGTATTGTATTACATATATATGTATATAATATGTATGTGAAGATGAGGTTGATATTTGATCATCTCTCTTAAATAGTAGACCATTTTATAAAAAGATTTTATTATTAAAAAATTAAAAAACCCTAACATTAAAATAACCTACATTGTTTTGCTTTTCCCCCTGCCATTCAAGAATGTATATTTTCAGTCAAATTTGGTCTTTTTAACTTGGTAGACCTAAGTGACAAGGTCTTAAAATGGCACTGAGAGCCATCGACCTAAGGCCGCTGGGTGTTGATGTTTTCATTAGGAAATGATCATGTTCAGAGGTTGGAGTGCCAATTAGTCCATGAGACCAAGGCCCCCGTTAGAACCATTTTACCATCAAGTCAGAGTTACAGAGATCTTCACCTTTAAGGGTCCATGCAGACAACAGCACATTTGGAATGACATGCACATTTAGTCATGTGGGTGGAACTTCTCAGAAGTAGTGGATTTGTAGGTTTTATTGTCTATCATTATGTATAATTACCTCTTTTCTCAAATGACCCAACTTTGCAACCCAGACAAATAAAGTTTAAAATGTAAAATTAGGGTCACCTGGGTGGCCCAGTTGGTTGAGCATCTGACTCTTGATTTTGCTTCAAGTTATGATCTCAGGGTTGTGGGATCAAGCCCTACATTGGACTCTGCATTGAATGTGAAGCCTGCTTAAGATTATTTCTCTCTCTCTCTTTATCCCTCCCCTATGTGAGTCTTCTCTCTCTCTCTTTCCCCCCAATACAATACAATACAATACAATACAATGTAAAATCCTTAAGAGGAAACTGCTTCTAATAACCCTTTCTTTCTTCTTCATATAATTCTTCTACATCATGATCTTTCTTTTTTGTCTCTATTTACTTCTCCTACCCAAACCTACTAATGGGATAGTATTCTTTATCAGCCGAATTGATCTTTATTATTATTATTGTTGTTGTTAAATTTTTAATTACATTCATATTAAAACAACAGGAAAAAAAGATAAAACTTCACACACAATATCACAATATATGATGTTTTCATTTTTACCTGATTATTTCCGGTCCTTGTCCAATTTTTAAAAAAAAAAATTTAACTGTAGTCAGAGAATAAGCATTTTCCATCACAAACAGTGTACCACGGCCCATACGGACACTTGCGGAGCCTTGGTGTATCTTACTTTCTTTGTAGTTGCCATTTGGGTCTTATTTTAGGTATCTTCCTTTAGGTCTTGTGATACTCCAACTTGAAGCTCTGACTGAGGGAAGCCATAGTTTCTACTTTTTATGAGAATACATCTTAACATTTACCACTAATTATGAAGTATTCTATAGGTTTTTTTTCCTGCATTTGTTACATCTTGAGAAGTTTATAGAATTTTTCTTCTTTAATCTGTTAATATGGTATTATTGGCAGATTCTCTGAATCATCTAGCACTACTGAGATAAAGTATACTTGTTTTCAATGGATTTTCATTTACACTTTAGAATTAAATATTTAAAGTATTTTTGATTTTGTTCATAAATAACATTAGCCTATGATTTTTACTTTTTATAGTGTTTTTATTTTGTTTCGGAATTGAGGATATCTTACCCTTAAAAGTGATTTGGGAGTCAGATACATTTTAGTGTGAAAGGAACTAATAGAATTACCTCTTGTAGAGGCATTATGTTTACACTCTAACCAGGAGGAAAAATATTTTTATCCTTAAAGGATTTTGAAACATCAACCTGAGATAGCACTTTTTGTTATTTTTTAATTTTTTAGTGGGGGGCAAAGAACTGGAGGGGAGAGTTGGGGTTAGAGAAAATATTGGTAAAGTCTGTCGTTGCGTATAATTATTTTGGTGTTTATCTTTTAATACATTTTGGCAGACCTGTGGTATGATCAATTGAATTAAAAGGAGACTAGTTTAATGACATTTGTTAGGGAAGATACTGGTTATTAGAGAAAGTAATAACTGAACATTGGAAAAGGTTCCCCTACCAAAGTTAGAGCTACACATAATCTGAAATTTAAGTACACTATAATTAGTCTGTTTATATTCCTAATGCCCCTAAAATGTACAAAGATAGAGCTTCTCTTCCAGGCCCCACAATTTTCCCATTGGTTGCATTAAGCCATTTATGATGTCATTCTTCCTCCAAGACTCTCTGGGAGTTAATTTTAGTCAGATTTTTATCTCTACAAGAAATCTGGGGATTAGGTGTAGGCCCATATGTAATTTGACCTATGTTTAATCTCCTTTCATCCTATAAAAAATAGTTCAACAGAAATGTTAGGAGCTCTTTAACTTTGGTCTTTCTGAATATTTGATATGACTACTGATGCAATTTCTTACAAAAGAGGTGCTTTCTTCTGTTCTTACTGTTCTAAAGGCATCACAATTTAATTCAACACATAGTTTTTGAGCACCTACTATGCACCAGGTCCTAGATATGCAAAGATGATTGTTTTTAAGGAGTTCAAGCTTTCTTTTTCCATCGTCATTCTCTGAATGCTGTTTCTTTCCTGATATTTAGGTGCTTTTGTTTCTCTTTCTTTTTGCCTGTCTGTCAAAGCAAAGAGATGTTTAAAGGAAAATTTGAGTTAAACCCAAGCTGCTTCTATTGAGAAGAATTAGTACAGCTCTCTGAACATGGGCCTATTGTTTGTTTAGAACCTAGTGTTAATGAGGGCACAATGCTCTTCCTGATTCTTATATGGACCTATTAGCTTTTCTCTGTTCCATGGCCTTGGATCACTGATCTAATGATTGATACTTGCGAAAGACCAAGTGAGAAGATTTGGTTGATCAAAACATTAGAAAACCAGTGCAAATTGCCTTCTTGCCAGGTATCATCCTTGTTTATAAAAGGCAAACAATAATTTAGGGCTTCAATTTAAAACAAATTATTACTGAAATAAGTTGGAAAGGGATGTGAAAAAGTAGTAGGGACTTTTATTATGTGATTTTTTTTCCTGTTCTCCATTAATTGGGTAATTCTTAAGATAGTTTTCTCTATGTTATTTCGTTTCCTTTTTTGTATCTTTGGATGCAAGATTGTGCTTTGCTGGCCTTTCTTGTTCTTCGGGTGTTAGCGCCAGCTTTGGCAGCCCTCATTGTGAGTGCTGGCTCAAGTGAAGGAATGGCTGAAGGCTCCTTTTGGAGACCCACTTCACTGGTTATTTTAATTACTCACAGGGATAATTGTTGAGTGGTGCTATATAGGATAGTATTTCCTTTGCCACAGGGTCTAGGAATTCTGCCCAGTAATCACTCCTACTCCTGCTGGTTAAGTGTATCTGAATGGAAAGACTGGTAACTGGCTCTAGGTATCTCTCTAAAACTATGTGTAGGGCCTCTGTCAGATTAACTCTTTGAAATTCATGCAAAAACCATGAATACTTTCCCCATTGACCTGTTTCATGTGGTCCAAAACAGAGAATCTGTAGAGTTTAAAATTAGGACACCCTCTATCATGTGGCCCTGTGAGACCAAAGATTTTCTTTGCTTTCTAGTTTTACTATCAGAGATATTAGAACAACAATAGGGTTTTGAGTGATAAGGGCTGGGTTTAATTTTTCTTCTTTTTAATTTAAACACTGCTATGTCAGCTATGTATGCAGTGGTGAAATACTATGATATACTGTTTGCTGGTATTCTGTGGTATGGAACTGTTGATAATTTCTGAGATACTGTGATAAAGAAAATTCTGGGTCCAGGACCCATTAGATGTTTCCTCAAACTTAGCTGCTTCTGTAGGTGGAAAGGAGCCTTCTAAGCCTCAAAGTTTGTAGTCAATAAAAGGGGTAACTGATTCACAACAGGTCAGTAAACCTAAATAAACAGTGAACTTGTATGGGTCATACTTTAGAATTAGCTTTATGGTTGCAGTTTTTAAATTGGAAATCAATGGGGATGGGGGGGGTGGAGTTGTTTGTTAATTGTTTTTTTAAAGAGTTTTTATCACTTATTAAAATAAAAATAATATGAATTTTGACTAGACTACATAGTTAAAATGAAATAAAATAGACACTTCTGCTGAAGAACTTTGAGAATACTCCAAATGACCTTGACTGATTGCTTTAAAGGCCCTGATTTTTCTTCATCCTCCCATGTATCCATGACCATTGCCATGAAACTTTACAGTGCACCTTTCCATTTTAGACGGGGTATTCTATCTCACCTCTTAACTCTGGGATCCATCATTTAACTTGCTTTGGCCAATGGGATGTTAGCTAATGTGATACAAGTAGAGGCTTGTAAAAGCACTTGTGCATTTCTATTCACATTCTTGCTCTTTTCTGTCACCATTAGAACAAGCCTGGGCTAGTCTGCTGGAGGATGAAACATATGGAGCAGAGTTGAATTACTCTAGTTGTCCCAGGCCAGGCCATCCTAGATCAGTCAAAAGCCAGCCAACAACAAGGCATGTTGGTGAGCTCAGCTAAAAGCAGATGAAATGCCCAGCTGACCTGAAAGCACATGAGCTAAATAGATGCTTGTTGTTTTAAGTCAAACCTGAAGTATTTTTGTGGCCATAGATAATTTATACAACTTCAGTTGATCTCTTTTTATGTTATTTTATTTAAAAAAATTTTAAAATAAAGATATTTATTTCTTTTAATATTTTTTACATTTATTTATTTTTGAGAGACAGAGAGAAACAGAGCACAAGTAAGGGAAGGCCAGAGAAAGAAGGAGACACAGAATTCAAAGCAGGTTCAAGACACAAGGCTTGAACTCACAAACTGTGAGATAATGACCTGAGCCAAAGTCGGACACTTAGCAGGCTGAGCCACCCAGGCATACCTATTTTTAAAAATTTTTAACATTTATTTATTTTTGAGAGACAGAGACAGTGTGAGCAAGGGAGGGGCAGAGAGAGAGGGAGACACAGAATCTGAAGCAGGTTTCAGGTTCTGAATTATCAGCACAGAGCACATTGCGGGGCTCGAACTCACGAACCGTGAGATCATGACCCAACCTAAGTCATGACGCTTAACGGATTAAGACACCAAGGCACCCCTAGTTAATCTCTTTTTAAAAAGACAACTGGGCAAATATCACAGATGATTCCCAGTGATTTTTTGCTGTTTCAGTGGCAGTGTGTGGTTCATTTTGATTTCAAGAAATTTCTAGAGCCAGCCTCTCAGTTATACTTGTGTGAGACTTCGTTTAAAGTGAAATGTTTTCTTTTTATAATGCTTATTTATTGATTTTGAGAGAGAGAGGGAAGGAAAAGGAGAGGAAAAGAGAGAGAGAACCGGGAGAGGCAGAGAAAGAGAGAGAGAGGGAGAGAGAATCCCAAGTAGGCTCTGCACTGTCGGTACCGAGTCTGATGCGAGGCTCCATCCCACAAACCATGAGATCATGACTGGAGCCGAAATTAAGAGTTGGATGCTCAACCAACTGAGCCACGCAGGCGCCCCTAAAGTGAAATATGTTTTCTTTGTGGGTTGGTTTTAGGAGCTCTGGAGATACCTCTACCCAGTCTATATATTCAGCTAATGGTGTATGTTAGCCTTTAAGGACATGGAGTCATCCAGTCCACAAAAAGAGATAAGGCAGAAAATGCAAGTAGTGCAAATAATTAAGTTAAATTCATGTGGTAAGAAACACAGAAGCTAATATATCTTTTATCAAGAGCAAATTTTGACTGGGGAGAGGTGGCAATGAATGGATTCAGTAAAATGGAAAAAATGAGTTTCAAAAAAGGGAAACTGGATTTACTTCAGGCCATTTATTATTTTTTTTTAATTTTTTTCTTTGATTTATGAACTTTCTTTTTTTTAAAAAAGTAGTTTATTGTCAAATTTGTGTCCATACAACACCCAGTGCTCTTCCCCACAAGTGCCCTCCTCCATCACCACCACCTCTTTTCCCCCCTCCCCCTTCCCTTTCAACCCTCAGTTCATTTTCAGTATTCAATAGTCTCTCAAGTTTTGCGTCCCTCTCTCTCTCCAACTCTCTTTCCCTCTTCCCCTCCCCCTGGTCCTCCATTAGGTTTCTCCTGTTCTCCTGTTAGACCTATGAGTACAAACATATGGTTTCTGTCCTTCTCTGCCCGATTTATTTCACTTAGCATGACACCCTCGAGGTCCATCCACTTTCCTACAAATGGCCAGATTTCATTCTTTCTCATTGCCATGTAATACTCCATTGTGTATATATACCACATCTTGATGCATTCATCAGGTGATGGACATTTAGGCTCTTTCCATGTTTTGGCTATTGTTGACAGTGCTCCTATGAACATTGGGGTACATGTGCCCTTATGCATCAGCACTTCTGGCCATTTAAAAACAACAGAGTGTAAAAGTGAATGTTGTGAATGAAGACTGAGCTTCCAAATCTTAACTCCATTTATACTCTGAAAGTTCACCTTATTAAAGGGGGGAGGATGAGAGGGTTGGCTGAAAGAGGCAATGAGGTAGTTTTGTTAGGGGCATGGTGTTTTGATTTTTCCTTTCTGCTTTGAAATCAAATGACTGTTGTCTCTTATACTTTCAGACTCTGTATAAAGTACTGCTGTTTCACTTTCTTCTGTGTAGAAGGAAATCTGCTTTTTAGTGCGTATATAATAAGTAGAGGGCTGTGAATCATAGTTCCCTGGATAGAGGCAGGGCATCACTGATCTGTACTGGGAGAAGGGATGCTGGTTGGGGGAACCTGTACTTGGTTAATTCATCATATTACTTAGAAGGTCCTTATTATTTTGCACAGCAGTGTGGTCACCTGGCGGTAGGTCGTTAGCATTTTAGTCTACTTTTCCTCACAACAATGCACAACATGCTAATTAGAGGATTCTGAAAGCTAAGTAACCTGTTTTAAAACCAGACATTTTAATTTGCAGCTTTAATGGCTGTTTTTATAATAACTGGCTTTATTGGGGGTAAAAGCACTTCTCATGTTCCACTAGCAAGGCAGAGTATAACAGAAGCTGACAAAATTAAAAACCTCATAATGCGACCTTTGCCTGGGATAAAAGGCTGTTTCATAACAATTTCCTTTTGTTCTTTGTTTAAGCCATTACTCTAAAAGGAGCCTCCGATTAATCTAAGTAAATGCATCATTACAGTACTAATCCATGTCCTTCTGTCAGTGTCTGTTTTAATTAAATAAGAAATTCTAGCAGAAAGATATCACGCACAAAGCTGTGATTGGAGAAAGAAGCACTGGTTGATCAGGGAAAGATTAAAAAGGGCTTTACTGTTTTGTCCATTTGCATAGCTCCAGATGCCACAGTGTTTCAGGTTGAAAGAAAACTTACAAAAGAGTTTAACACATTTCACTCTTATAGACTTAAAATAATGGGATTTACCAATGAAATTCTAATCATCCAATTTATCACACGTTAGACATTCCAAAGCAAGGAACAGAACAGCTTGGGGTGTGTCTCTTAAACCTTTTATACAATATTGTGTTGTATCTGTGAAAACATAACTGCCAAATTTGTATGTGTTTCTTCTTATTTTGGATGACATAGATGGTGAAATCTGGCTGTACAATGCTATTTCTTCCTTTTTAAAGTATCTTGCAACTTTTAGTTTAGTTAAGTTTCTTAAAAATTTTTTTTCTATTGGTAATATGTTAAAAATCTAGGTGCTTAATTGGTTGTTAACAATGAAAACTACATTTGATAAATGGCTTATGATATGAATGTATCTAGTTAATATTGCTGCATTGATACACAGAAACTCTTCTTAGCAGTAGAGTTACAGAATTCCCATAGTGAGGGCTTTCTCGATATATGGGCCATTATTTGATGTAATGAAAAGAGAAAGTGTGCAACAGTGAGATTGTTAATTAATTTAGCCTAACAAGATGAAGATAAATGAAGCAAAGCACAGATTGAATGAAACAAGAGGTCTTATTTACAATTTAATACATTTTTATATAATGCAGATTTCACTTGATAAGACAAAAAACCAAACAGAACCTCACCACCCAAATACCTGCTAAAAAAGTACACTCCCTCCCACCACAATTCAACACTAAAAATCACCTGACTTTCCAGAAAACATGTACTGTGGCTCCATAGAGAAGACACTTTTACAATGTGTAAACAGTGCTTTTCTATTGCTAAGAATCCTATACTAGTTAACCTTTAACTTCAGTATTTTATTATTCTTGCTACAGACTGGGGATGAATATAAGAATAATTATCTGGAAACCTTCAGGTTTTTTGTCCTCCAGGTTATCCTGAGACATCTTGCTTCAGTTATTTAATAATCATTTTATTTTAATCCTTTCTTTTAAGCAAAGGAAAGAAGCTCAAAAGTGAGAAAAGAAAAAATAAAAGAGCTGTGAGTCTTTTTACATGTGCTTGAATCTGTAGCAATTGTGCAGAATTCTTAAATTAGCATTATTTTTTATAAGTCTCCCTTTCAGAGATTAATGAGCTTTATCCAGTATTTGACCTTTTATCATTCTTGCTTTCTGCTCAGAAGTACTTCCTTCCTTCCTACAGTAGCTAGAAAAGACTGTCTCTTATCTTATGTTACTGTAGGCAGTGGTAACAGGGCTCTCTACAAATGGTGTTATTATGGTCACTATGTTTTTATCTCAGGGGTCACGAACAAATCCATGCAACTGCTTCTAAGGATTTCAATAAATAGGACTTTTTATCCAGACAATCGCCTTTTATGTTACTTTTAAACAAAACTACTAGTCCATCAAGAGTTTCAAAAGAAAACAATTCTACAGAGTGCCGGTATGCCGCACAGACCAATCATCATGGCACCCATTCTCCAGTCCTTTATTTTTCAAGTCCACAACAATAGGTTGTTGATTCAATGGACAAGACCAGAACAATTAAGTTCTCTGTTTAGCAGCAGTGCAGCATTTTAATGCCCTTCTCTAATAATGGTCTCATTATTGTTATTCTAAGACTGGGCCTCAGGAGGAGGAATATTTGCTGGAGGTACGTCATTATTTTGCAAATTTCGATTAGCTCATCATGTTGTCTGTAGTGTGAAAATCGTAGCTAATTAGGGCAGCCAGTTAGACTACCAGCTTTTGAGCTTATGAGTTAAAAGGTAGCATACTTGATAGGCCAGTGATGTGAAAAAGGTGGTAAAAAGGAGGATTAGAGCAGTTGCCTTAGTAACTCCAACTTCCATCTGTGAGGGAACAATGGACTTGTGTTTCTCCCCCACCTTGGTGTAAAAATTGGTTTTGTTTTGAAAGGACAGGGTTCTTTTTATGACAATCTGGAATTCAGCCCAACTGAGTGTAGTTTTAGTTGTTAGGAGAGACCACTGGGGATAGGAAAGATGAAAGGTCATGGTGAGCTTCAAGGACATGAAAGGTTGTTGTCTCATGTAACAATGGTAGATTGTTTTTTTTCTAATATTTCTAGCCAGCCCCTAAGTCAGGTGATGGAACAAATACCTACAGTTTAGTCAGGTGAAACAGGAGGGGGCAGGGCAAAGAAAGGAGAAAAATGGGGTAAGAGAGAGTTTGTACTTTGTTTAAAAAAATAAAAGGGTAACTTCAATTTGCTTTTATTAAACAAAGTGATATTTCTTTGTCACCATCTCTGAGATTCCAGTGTGCTTTGGATGTTTTGCCTCTGTGGGCCATCACATCTCTGGGAAGCTCTCCAATGTGTTAGGAAATGTGATTTAAGCTTTCTTCCTGAACTCCCAGGAGGACCAGTGATGTTATACTTAACAATAAATTTAGTTGTTGTAGCTTTCTCACATTATTGGTGTTCTTAAAAGGTTTTCCTTCAAATGTACACTGAATAAAATGAATGATAAATATGAAAGAAGTTTGTTTCACCACTCTACAGGGTTTTATCATAAATTCTGTGACTTTCATCACAGAAAGTTTACAGGAAACTGGTTAGATGTTGCTGCAAAAGCAATACAAATTTTTCTCTCTGTACCTAAGAAAATGAGACCATTTTAAGAGCTATCGAGGTTTTGTATTAGAGAAGAGGCAATAGGAAAGGATTAAATACAGTGTTATTTCATAAAACCCCTCAAAACCAAATCACCCTCTCTGGATTTGAAATGCTTTTATTTCAGCTAAATAAGTGGCTTCTATTTTCCTTCTACATCAGTATTAAAACACTTGGTTGTGGTTGTGGCTGTGTGTGTGTGTGTGTGTGTGTGTGTGTGTGTGTGTGTATTGGTCCAGGTGTGTTTAGAACCAGAGAGTATAGGAACACTATCTTTTTACGAAAAAGGATCATCTTTTGATGATCAAAGGAACCCTCATATTTCTTGTTCTCTATTGTCCCCAAACAACCTTTGTATAGTTGAAACTGGACTTGGTTCAGAGGATTGGAGAGATTTTGAAATTTTCTTTTAATCCCAGGTCTTTTCTTACTTTTTCTAGTCAATTGTCTTTATTGCTATAGCCTTTCTTTTTTTTTCTATCTTTGAGAGCCACGTTCTTTTAATTTATTTTAGCCTTGAAATAATAATAACATGAAACTCTAGAGTGAAATAATAATAACATGAAACTTTGAGATCATCTAGTCCAACTCTTGTATTTGAAAAATAAGAAGAGACCAGAAAGTTGACATGACTTGCCTAAGGTAAATCAACTAGTTGG
>NC_043710.1:41251872-41262141 GCF_006229205.1 Suricata suricatta
ATTATCCAAACTTATTAGATGTTATGTGACATAAGGAGCAGTATATGATTGAAAAATGTAAAATAGTTTGACAGAACATTATGAGCATAATGTTGTGCTTTATCCAAACAGACACCCCAAGGCAAATATAAACAATAATATTTAGATCAATATAAATGCTATAGTTTATTTTTGGAATCATGCAAAATATATTTAGAAATTTTGGATTATATTTAAGCATAGAGGAGAAAAGGAAATAATCCACAATTTCACCTTATTATTTCATAATAAAAAATTATGCCCTAGTAACATTATGCTATATTTTATTTCAGTATTTTGTCTGTGTGTGTATGAGAGAAAAGAACATGTCTAGCTTGTTTACTGTTCTCTCCCCAGTGCCCAGAACAGTGCATGACTCATATAGGTACTTGAAAAATAGTTGAGCAAATGAAAAAAATGTTTTTTCAAAATTGGCTTATATTACAGATTTTTTTATATTTAAGAAATCATTTTATTGTATTTTCCTATGTTGGTATTGTTTGAAAACATTTTTTTCATGATTTTTAATCATGGTATTATAAAGCATCATATGGATGTACTGTAATTTGTTTTAACATTATAGTATCAATTTTAACTTTCACTATTATAATATGAAACTTTCACTAATATAACAGGAAGTATAATGTAATATGAAATATAAGCATGAGTTTTAATTTATAAGGATCTTCCATTTATTATTAAAGTGATAAAATTTAAAAATTGGTTGAAAAACTTTTTATGATCATAGACTCACAGCAAATGTCATCACTTCCTTCAAGAATTTGCTTAGATGTCATCTTCTCAGTGAGGTCTACCTTGACAACCCTATTTTAATTAATTAAATCAATTAATTTTTAATTGAAGTATGGTTGACATCTAGTAGCATATTAGTTTTAGATGTGCAACATACTGATTTAACCATCATATACATTATGAAATGCTTATTCTGATGTGTATAGTTACCATTTGTCACCATGTAAAATTACAATAATATCTCGAGTACATTCTCTATGCTGTATTTTTCATCCCTGTGACTTATAACTTGAAGTTTGTAACCCTGTTTCACCCATTCCCCACCCCCTCCCTTCTGGTAGCCACTGGTTTGTTCTATATATGTATGAGTCCATTTTCCTTTTGTTGTTGTTACTGTTTTTTGTGCATTTGTTCATTTGTTTTTTTAGATTCCACATATATATGAAATCATATGGTATTTGTCTCTGATTTATTTCGTTTACCATAAGACCTTCTAAATTCATCCATGTTGTCGAGAATGGCAAGATTTCATTCTTTATAATGACTGAGTAATATGCCTTTGTGTGTGTGTGTGTATCATATCTTTATCCATTTACCTGTGGATGGGTACTTGGTTTGCTTCCATATCTTAACTATTGTAAATAATGCTGCAATATATCTTTTTTAATTAGTGTTTTTGTTTTCTTCAAGTAAATATCCAGAATACTGATCACTCTATTTTAAAATTGTCACCTTCCAAACATTCCTAACTCCCTAATGCCATACTATTTGTTTCTATAGGCTTTATAAACTTTTAACGCAATATATGAACTGTATATCTATTAAATTTATTTGCCATCTTTCCCTTATATTTCCTGGAATATAAGCTCTACATAGCAGAGAATTTTTGACTATTTTAGTCACTCATATTCCCCAGTCTTGAAAAATGCCTAGAATATAGTAAATGCTCAACAATATTTGTTGGATGCATTTATTAAAATGAAAAAGATGAAAGTGTTTTTATTTTTATTTATTTATTTATTATTTTTTTGAAAGTGTCTGTTTTTAAAGTGAAGAATCAATCCTTTTTTTTCTTCACATAGGTAACTTTAATCAATCAATTAATCAACCAATTTGTATACCTGCTAAGGACTTCTGTCTTCTGAATGTTAATATGTACACATTATCCCGTTAAATGAAATCACAGCACTTGACTGAATCTTAGACTATGTCTGATACAGTCTAAATGTCTTGTAACAAATGCCCTAAGCTTTTGCTGCTTGAAGTCACACCGAACTATAGTTTTAGGGAGACGGTTCTGGATGAAAACTGTCACCAGTGTCAATGCAAATGAATCATATTTCCTCATCTAAATGTCCTTCTGGTAAGACTTTTAAGGTTTGTGTCTGATCAAGGCAAACTCAGGTTAACCTCATTATTTACTCATATTTTGGGATGATTTTACCTTATTCTGCCCCAACTGATAGTGGTCCTATTCCCGAAATTTTCTTAGGAAAGACATTTTACAAATTTCAGTTTATTTCTTTCAATGTATATGGTTTATACTTAAAGAAAATAAAACAAAACAGTTGTCACTTTATATATTGGGGTAATTTTTAATTATAATCTTTATAAAACAACAATACATATTAATAATACCTTACATTTATATGGTGCTTAGAGTTTCAAAGCTTTTTAATAAATATGATCTTGTTTAGTTATCAGACTATTCTAAGACACAGAGGACGTGGTTTATTTTATGTATTTAGGGACTGAGACACAAAACTGTTAAGAAGCTGAATCTAGACCACAAAATCTGGGAGGTGATAAAGGCCATGAGAAATCCAAGTCTTTGGAGTTCTATGAGTCCAACATTGTTTTTCTTCTACTCACTTAAACCTTCTCTCCACATCAAGTAATCATTGTTCTGTTGGCCTTTCTTAATAGGTTCCATGGAAATAAAAGCAAATGATTAGAATTAAAAATTTTTTCACTTTATTTTACCCAATGTACTATTCTACTTTTCAAGGACTTTTCTTTAGATTTCCCTAGTTCTTTTTTCATAGTCATTATCTTTAATTTTTTTTATTTGAGCATAGTTGAAATGTTGCATTAGTTTCAGATGTTCAGCATAGTGACTCAACAACTCTATATATTATGCTATGCTCCATACAAGTGTAGCTACCACTTGTCACCATACAACACCATTACAATATCGTTGACTATATTATTTATGCTGTGCTTTTTATTCCCATGACTTATTCTTCTGTAAGGGGGGGCTTGTATCTCCCATTCACCTTCACCCATTCTGTCCCTCCCCTTGCCCCTCATAGTCATTACCTTGTCCTTTATGCTGATTACAAACATGAACTTCTGTAGCAGTTTGTGAAACCAGTGGCTGCAATGTCCATCCTTTCACATTGTAGCTAGTTTTTCATTTTACATCTCTAGATGTGACTAGGTAAGTTCTGTTCTATAATAACAGGCACAGAGTCGATGACTGGTAGAGGTCCATTGAGATAGGAACAGCCTTAGAAGAAAGTGAATATAACAGGTGAAATGCATTAGCTAAAAGATTGGACAGTGAACACCAACAGGTCCATGTATGTAGAAAAGTGGCATAAAACAGGTTAAAATGTTTAATAAGGTGGACAAAGCAAGAAAAGTCTGAGGCAAGTGGTAGTTAGAGGGTAGGTAAACTATACCTGTACCTATAAGTCACAATAAGACCATAGACACCATGGGTAGTTAAAGTACTGATTGCCATTTCTGAGTAAACTGCAAGTGAAAGGTTACCATGACCATGTAAGGGTCATGGTCTTAGATGAACTGGTGTATTTAGATACAGGAAAACAAGGTAGAATCTGAGTTATTAGAATCAAAGCAAAAGGTTAAGGTCAACTAGTAGCAGGAGTAATTGATTTCATTCTGAGTCCCAAAGGATTGTGTTGGAGTCTCCTTTAGAGGAAGTCAGAAATGGTCATAGAGCAGTGGCTTTCAAATTTTTAATGTACATAAAAATCACCTGGAGTGCTCCAGATTTCTAAGGTGGGCCCCAGGTGTCTATATTTTTAACAAGTGCCCAGATTATTCTGATGTAACCATTTATAGATCACATTTTGAGAAAATATCCATAAAGCCTGAGATGGCACTTATTGTAGGATAAGGGATCAAGCATTACATTTGTCGAGAGAGGAAGCAGTTAAGACCTGAAAATTAGACCTTTTATTAACATTTTTACTAAGAGAAAAATAGATCTCCTAGCACAAAGCTGATGTGTATTTATCTGCATGTAAGTAAAGCAGAAAACACAGGCTTATATGCACTGAACTGGTATGTTTGTAAGCCTATTATATTCTCTTCATGTATCTTGTTCCTTGTCTTTATGACCTGAGCGCTTTTGTAATATCTAACATAAAGATTTATACCTTTTAGTGTAAGAAAGGAAGGCTCATTGTTCTTTTGTGCCTAATCTGAATTGTCCCTCATTTTTATTTTCCATTTGTTATCTGCATAATTGAATTTCACCCTATTCTTCCTGCTTCATAAATTGATTAGCCTGAGTTGGGCAGACTGCTGTAATGCTAAGGGTTAACCAGAAGAGAATTACAAATGAACTATCTAGAAAGTTGATTATTAATCCAGCTAGAGAAGAAATATCCTTTTACTTAGCAAGAATGAGTATCCGAAGAGCTGATAATATTGCTCAGGCAGTGAGGTGGAATGGCAGAGCTTGGTAAGTAAAACAAAACTTGAAATTCATCTTTTATATTCATGTTTTTAAAGAAAAAACCCACGTATAATGTTGATATATTTGACAAGTTAAATCTACCGTAAATTTACAAGTTGCCAGAACAAATCTAAAAAGTTCCAAATGTGTTTGTTAATGAGTTCTCTACCTAGACTATCAGTAAAAGTTAACTGAAAAGTATCTACCTAAGTAGATAAATATATTTAATTTTGAATATTTATAAAAATACACAATTAGATTTGTGACTAAGAACAAGGAAGTGGGCGTGGAGGAATGACTACTAAAACAATCTGAGTCTAAACGTCAAACTGAAGAATCGAGTGACAAACTTGTTTTTTCACAAGAGCAAGTTCTTGGGTATGAAAATATAATTTAAAATATAATATCCACGTAAAATTCAGTAAGATATTTTACAGACTTCTAGGTAACAAAAAATGTCATGAGTTCTCTTATTTTCTGGGTCCTAGCACATATCTTACCATAATGTTTCATTTAAGGACCTTTCTAAAGACAGCTTTTATTGTATTTGTGAATTGGAAGGAAAGAGAAATGAGAGGATCTGTGCTATTTGTACAAAGAAAATTAAGTGAAAAGATAAGATTTTAATAATGTTCTTGCATCAAAGACTGCTTCTCCTGTTGTAAAAGAAATTTTGATGTCAATATTCAATTCTATAAGATGGAAGTTTGCATGAATTACTTGATATTACAAAAATGAACCTTTTAAACATAGTATGGACTGTACTGAATATTACTGCAGCTTTAGGCAACTGTAAATCATTTCAATGTAGCATTGTACTTAGGAGGAATTAACAAACTTATTGAGCTTATTGTATATTTTAACTGTGCACCATCAATGCAGGATCTTAACCTTTTCTTTAAGGTTATTTCTTTAGAGGGAATAAAAAAGCCTCAAATTAACATTTTGTTATTTAATGCTTAAATGAGTACAGAAAGAGTGTGTTTAAGAAACTATAGATTCAATATTTGAAATATATAATATACATATACATACATGCATGTATTTGTGTGTGTATTTGTGAATATATATGGTGTATGCATTCAAAACACCAGAATCATTTTACCATATACACTCAGCTTTTTCTTAGTTCCAATGTTCTGGCCCATATTTAGGATTGAGAATATAAACCCCAGTAAGTGAAATAATAAAGACAATAGTTAAAATTTATTGAGCTTTTGTGTGCTAAATGCTATATTAAATGCTTTATCTCATTTAATCCTCATATTAACTCTGTGGATGTTGGAAAGCCACAAGGATTATAATGTATGAAAAAACAAAAGAGAAGCTAGTTGAAGAGACTCTAACATCTGATGCTATAAGTCTAGAAAATGAAGGCTTGGGAAACAAAGTGCATAAGAAGGGAGATCCTTTAATTCCATGTGCTTGTTGTTCTTAGAGTTGGAAGATTTAATATGAACCTGGGGAAGAAGAGGAGAAGGAAATGAAATGGTGAATTATTAGCATTCATTAATTTCTTCAAAACATCTTATTATGAAAATTACAGTCATACAAAAAGGAATAAAATGTAGGTTAAAATATCTATGTATTTATAAGAAATAATACCTTACCAATATAGTGGAAGCCTCCTGTGAACTGTTTCTCAATTTAATATCTTCCTCTCTTTGTGCCAGAGGTTCACTCTTTCAAATTTGGTGTTCCCAGGCTTTTATTTTATACCTATACTTAAATTTCATGTTCATTATATAGGAGGAAAAAACTCCACTTACCATTCATTGAGATCCAAGAAAAAGATCTTTTCTTGGCTCCTTATTACACTTTAATTAAAACAAAAAATTCTTACAATCTTCAAAGCTCCTATACAATCTGGCCCCTGCAAAAGCCTCAGCTCTTGCTTTTCTCTCATTGGCTCTTTCTGATTTAGTTGCTATACTGGTCTATACCTTCTATGTTTTTCCTTCTCCAAGGTCTTCATGTAATACGGTCTTCTCAATTGGAATACACTTCCCACTCTATCAGAATGTGCTTTGCTCAGCCTTCAGATCCCTGTTTAAATGTCATTTCTTCAGGGAAGTCTTCTCTGACCCTTCCATTTCAAATCTTGTCTGCCTGCAAAGATTTTGCTTCCCACCCTAGTTTATGTCAAAGCAGATATTGCAGTTTTAAATTATGTGTTTATTTGTGTGATTTTTTAAAATGTCTGTCCTTCACTCTGGACTTGTCTGTTGGTTCTCAGACATTCTCTTAGCATTTAGCACACATGGTCTTATATGGGACTGGCATTAAATAAATATTTGTTGTTATTAAGGAAAGGAATGTAGTGAATGAAAAGTAGAAGAAAGGGGGATTGAGATCAAGAAGGAAAATTACATAAAAATGGAATTTGTTGCTTTGTTTGTGTATACTGTTTAGGCAAAATTATGCAACTTAATGCTAGCAAAGATTGGGGTGAGGGAGGTGATGGGGACCTTTTAGTTTCTTATGATCTGGCTGTAGAATACTTTTCTCCATTATTGGTGCTTGTCTTTAAGTGTGATCTTTTACTTTGTCTTCTCATTTTGAGAAATCTCCATTCCTGGATGCAGAGCTGAGCTTTCAAATTATGAACTTATAGAGCAGCCCCAGTGGCTATAATCTTAATGTGGAAACCCTATAATGGGCTCTAAAAATCTGGAAAAATTTAGGACACACAGTTGTGAAAAAGTATCTGATATGTTCACATAGGAAACCCCTGAGGTCACTTGTGAGAGTTACAAGGTGGGTAACTATAACTAAGATATTAAAAGTGATGATAGTTGCTATAATATTGTTAGGCAGTCTGATTTTTAAAAGAGAATATATGAAAGGTTATAAAAAAAGGGGAGGAGAAAGAAGTCAGCCTGAGAGGAGGGCTGGGGTTTCCAAAATATCAGAACACACTTATGTTGTACTATATGTAAGTCTTTGCTGGCATCTCTAATTAAAGTCCAAGGCTACAAGATTATGCTGAAATGTTGTTTTTTTTTGGGGGGGGTTGGTGGTGTGGGAAAAGGAGATAAAAGGATTAAAAAAAGAATTTAATTAAAATGTCTTAGAGGTCCCTGGGTGGCTCAGTTGGTTGAGCGTCTGGCTTCAGCTCCGGTCATGATCTCACAGTGAGTGGGTTCGAGCCCCGCGTCGGGCTCTGTGCTGACAGCCAGCTCAGAGCCTGGAGCCTGCTTCAGATTCTGTATCTCTCTCTCTGACCCTCCCCTGCTCAAGCTGTCTCTCTCTGTCTCTCAAAAATAAATAAAACATTAAAAAAGTTTTAAAAAAATAATTAAAATGTCTCAGTGTTGAGAGAATTTATAGAGTGTTCATTTGTGGTCATGGAAGGTCCCATTATTATTAATAATATTGTACCTTACATTTTTATTATACTTTATACTTTTATGTGAACTTCTCACATACCATCTTATACAATTCTTAGAGTAAAACTGTGAGATACTGGGGTGCCTGGGTGGGTCAGTCGGTTACACATCCGACTTCAGCTCAGGTCGTGATCTTGTGGTTTGTGAGTTCGAGCCCTGTGTCGGGCTCTGTGCTGATGGCTCAGAGAACGGAGCTACTTCAGATTCTGTGTGTGTGTCTCTCTCTCTGTCCCTCCCCCACTCATGCTCTGCCTCTTTCTCTCAAAAATAAATAATAAAACATAAAAATAACCTGTGAGATACTTGAAGTAGGGGTCTTATTATCTTTGTTTCATAGCTAGGAAAACTGGGACAGAAATCAGACAGGATTTTGAACTAAAACTTAAAAAAATTCGTAGGTATAGTTTTCCAGGCCTTCCTATATTTGCTCTACCTTCATTCTTAGAAAAAGATTTTGATTGGAGGATACTTCTATAAGGATTCTCTTAGAAGGACCATGATCAATTAGGTGGATGTCCTCTATAGGTTTTTCAGACTTAAACATTTTGTTTCCTAATTTCCTAGAGATGCAAAATAGTTAGCAGTCTCCAAGAAATGGAACTGAAATGGTTAAGTGCATATAATTAACAGACACATTGCTAAGCCTACTCTCAATAAGGTTCATTACTCAATAAGTTATTACCCAATATCTTAGGGGTTCAAAAATGAAGTGAAATAGGTATGAACTTATAAAAATGAGGTACTATAATTTATATTAAATGAACAATAAGTCAAATAAAACTATGTGATCAAGCAGAGAGTACAAGCTTGTTGGATGGAAACCTAAGGTCACATGAACTCAGGATGAATACCTTCTGGTTCCCATTTAAAAGATTTTTTTCAAAGAAGTGGTGGAAGGCAATGTGGATGTTGCATATATACACATGTGCAGGCAAGTGGAGGGATATTTATTTGAAGACCAATGCCAAGAGTATATGTAATGAGTAGCCAAGAAAGCTGTGTGCTGTGTTAGGGTAAAAGCCATATCTTGTATTTTTAAATTGGACAAATAGTCTTGTTGCAGAGAAATTCAGTTTTTCACTATTTCTAGGGCAGTTGGCAGAAGGTTCTTGTAGGTTAAAAGAACCAAACATATTTGCCCTGAAGAACATAAATTTTATGAGAGTCCAATAGCTGTCTGAAGTGGCTAGAGTGCTGCATAAGGAAAGAGTGTATATTTTGGAGGGTCAAACCTGAGTTAGCAGTGAAAGTCATAAGGAGTCAGAGTCACAGGAATGACAGAAGAAACACTTTGTAACAGTTACAGTTGTCTAAAAATGCAACTGAGGAGATAGTAAAGGACCTGTTACTAAAAGGAACGGGGGAGAAAGATTCAAATGTTGAATTATGCCATGGTATTTCTGTATTGAAGTGAAAAAAAGATCTCGTCTGTGTGTCAACTGGCTAAGAAAAGGAGGTGAGTCAACAACATAAGGGACAAAGATATATTCCTTGATTATGTGAAGAAAGAATGAACTTCATAAAGGCCAGATTTACTTTCTGGGTTTCTCAGTCATGCTTACTGTAGTATGTGAATAAGAAAATTGGTGTATTTTTATATGGTGGCAGCCATTTGATGCCTGAAATAACCCCAAAGAAAAACTTTAGCCTTCAGTTGCCATCCCTAAACCTCAGAAAAATCGACATAAGAAGTTGGAGTGTATTATGAGGGGGAAAAAGATAAATCAGTTTGTTTCTTTATTGGTTCCAGATCTGAAGAAAAAGAATTCAATCTCAAGGAGAACATATTTAAAAATAACACGAAATTTATTTACTTATATTTACAAGGCTCCTGAGCTTCTGGTACATTGACAAGATAAAGGATCATGTTTTTAAGCATCTCAGAGATTTTCTGTTATTTCAATTTCTCCTTATGAGGTAATACATTTTCATTAAAAAAATTGAAAATATTTAAAATTATACAAGTAAAACACAAATGTATTCTTTTTAAATTAAATTAATTAATAATTTTTATTTTTATTTTTTCTTCTTTTATAGGTTTTTTGTCAGGTTGGTTTTCATGTAACAACCAGTGCTCATCCCCCTTCTCTTCTCCCCCTTCCCCATCAGCCCTCAGCTTGTTCTCAATATTCAAGAGTCTCTCATGGTTTGCTTCCCTCCCTCTCCCCAACTATTTTTCCCCCTTCACTTTCCCCATAGTCCGTTCCTAAGTTTCTCCTGTTACATTTATGAGTGCAAACATATGGTATCTGTCCTTCTCTGCCTGACTTATTTCACTTAGCATGACACCCTCGAGGTCCATCCACTTTGCTACAAATGGCCAGATGTCATTCTTTCTCATTACCATGTAGTACTGCATTGTATATATAAACCACATCTTGATCCATTCTTCAGTGGATG
>NC_043710.1:41262241-41297241 GCF_006229205.1 Suricata suricatta
GCCTGACTTATTTCACTTAGCATGACACCCTCGAGGTCCATCCACTTTGCTACAAATGGCCAGATGTCATTCTTTCTCATTACCATGTAGTACTCCATTGTATATATAAACCACATCTTGATCCATTCTTCAGTGGATGGACATTTAGGCTCTTGTCATGATTTGGCTATTGTTGAAAGTGCCGCTATGAACATTGGGGTACATGTGCCTCTATGCATCAGCACTTCTGTATCCCTTGGGTAGATCTCCAGCAGTGCTATTGCTGGGTCATAAGGGAGTTCTATTATTAATTTTTTGAGGAACCTCCACACTGTTTTCCAGAGTGGCTGCACCAGTTTACATTCCCACCAACAGTGTAGGAGGGTGCCTGTTTCTCTACGTCCTCGCCAGCATGTATAGTCTCCGAATTTGTTCATTTTAGCCACTCTGACTGGTGTGAGGTGGTCTCTCGGTGTGGTTTTGACGTGTATTTCCCTGATGATGAATGATGCTGAGCATCATTTCATGTGCCTATTGGCCATCTGGATGTCCTCTTTGGATAAGTGTCTATTCATGTCTTCTGCCCACTTCTTCACTGGATTATCTGTTTTTCAGGTGCGCAGTTGGTGAGTTCCTTATAAATTTTGGATACTAGCCAAATGATCCTATGATACCAGCCACATGATACTATGTCATTTACAACTATCTTTTCCCATTCCGTCGGTTGCCTATTAGTTTTCTCAGTTGTTTCCTTTGCCGTGCAGAAGCTTTTTATCTTGATGAGGTCCCAAAAGTTCAGTTTTGCTCTTGATTCCCTTGCCTTTGGGGATGTGTTGAGTAGGAAATTGTTGTGGTTGAGGTCAAGGAGGTTGTTTCCTGCTTTCTCCTCTAGGGTTTTGATGGTTTCCTGTCTCACATTCAGGTCCTTCATCCATTTTAAGTTTATTTTTGTGGATAGTGTAAGAAAGTTGTCTAGTTTCATTCTTTTGCATATTGCTGTCCAGTTCTCCCAGCACCATCTGTTAAAGAGGCAGTCTTTTTTCCATTGGATACTCTTTTTTGCTTTGGCTGTACATTTGTGGGTCCAATTCAGGTTCTCTATTATATTCCATTGGTCCATGTGTCTGTTTTTGTGCCAAGACCATACTGTCTTGATGATGACAGCTTTGTAGTAGAGATTAAAGTTTGGGATTGTGATGCCTCCTGCTTTGGTTTTCTTCAATATTACTTTGTCTATTCGGGGTCTTTTGTGGTTCCATATGAATTTTAGAATAGTTTGTTCTAGCTTTACACAAATATATTCTTATCATGGAATAGTGCCTGGCATACAGCAGGCAACTATTAGGTACTCAATGAATAATTATTGGCAAAATAAATGTAAAGGAAATTTTCCTTAATGTCTCTCCCCACTCTAAATTCTATCTCTCTTCCCAAACATAATTGCTATCCTTAATTTGGTTTGTATGCTTCCAGACCTCTTTATATATCATCATATACAATTATACACAATTATATAGAAATATGCATTTTTATTTTGTGTGAGGCAATACTTCTCCTTTTTACACATATTATATTTTACATATCTTTTTTTCATTAAAATTACAACTTAGACCTCTGTCAATTTATATACCTTTACCTTATTTTCTTCTATGTAGCATTTTGTACTATGTTACAATTTTATATTGATAGACATCTGAGTTAGTTCCAATATAAATATTCTCAGTTGAAATTTTAGTCATTTAAAACTTGGAGAATGGCAATACTTGACCTATGTTCCTAAATATATAAATGGGCATAGAAAATTTCTATTTGGTAGGGCTATGGGAATTAAAGACATTGTAGGCAGAAGTATTCTGAATATGCAAAGGCATGGAGGAGTGATTAAGTGGTGTCATTTAATCCTTCATTAATGCAATACAAGAAGTTTTTATTATTAGGGGATATTTGGTTGTGAGAAAAAGGCACTTAATTAATCCATTTAAAATTGAGTGGGTTTACAACTATAAACTCTGGATAAAACTCGAAAAACAACTATCTGAAGAGACTGGAGAGCAACCAAAAGCAGGCTAAATCTTGAGGGGAGATAGCATTTAGAAGAAAGGAGGAAAGATTATTGGGAAAGTGGTCTTTTTATATTCATTATTTTTGAATAATCTGCCATATCAACTATCATTCCTATGAATTTTTGGTTCTTTGGTTTCTATACAGTCTCATTGCAAACTCTTGATTTGTTAGTAATGTTTTCTGTTCTCCAACACTGTATTTCTTCTCTCAGTTCCTACATCTTTGCAAGATTTGCAGTCACTATATATTTTTACTTTGAATGTTCTTTATAGTATTCCACAATGTGATATCCATCGGTCAGCTAGCCTGATTCTCAAACTTGACTGAAAAAAAAGGACAATTTAAAAAAGTATTCCTATTCTTAGGCTGCACTTAAACCCATTAAGTCAATCTTAGGGAATAGGACTTAGAAATCACTATTTTTTAAAGGCTTCATGTGTTTTCAGTGTACAGACACATTTGAAACCACTGAGCAGACATTATCAAAGATACGAAGAAATTGACCCAAATGGGTAAGTAAATTTATGAGGGATGTTTGAGTGAAGGCTAATCCTATAAATGTTAAGTCATTTATAGTCATTAAAGAGCATTTTTATATTTTGATGCCTTTCACTTCCTCTATAATTTTGGAGATTCACATAATGAATATTTGGAAAATAAGAGAGTAGTGATTTCTTATATTTATTGAATGCCAAGTATGTATGGGCTAGGAATACAGTGGTGAATTAAAATGTATGTAATTCCTTTCTGTAAACATTTACAGTCCAAAGACGAGGAAGACATTAAATAAATATTTAATTACAAGATAATAAATATCATGAGGGAAAAAGAGATCTAATCTGGTTTGCAATCAAGGATGGTGATACTGTATTAGTGATTAGTGACTAGTGCCAAGACCTAAAAGATGAGTAGAAATAATTTGATGAAGAGGAGAACAAAGAGGGAATAGAATTTTTGAGGACCATAGAATGAGAAGAAGCTTGTAAGCTCCAGGAACAGAAATCAGGCAAAGATGACTAAAGAATAGTCAACAGAGAATAAAGATCAAGTCTTAAGTCTAAAGTTGTTAAGTGTATTTGACTGTCAGAAGATGAGGTTAGAAAGATGGTTTGGAATTAGATATTAATAGGTCTTATATCCATGCCGAGAAATTTGGAATTTATTCTGTAGGTTATGAGGAAATAACAAAGTAGATTATTTTCTTCCATGATTTTATTTAAATTCAAGTTAGTTAACGTATAGTGTAGTATTTGTTTCAGGAGTAGAATTTAGTGATTCATCAGTTACATATAACACCCAGTGCTCATCACAAGTGCCCTTCCTCTGTGCTCATCACCCACTTAGCCCACTCTCCTTACCTCCCTTCCAGCAACCCTCAGTTCTCTATAGTTAAGCGTCTCTTATGGTTTGCCTCCATCTCTGTTTTCATCTTATCTTATTTTTCCTTTCCTTCCCCTATTTTCATCTGTTTTGTTTCTTAAATTCCACATATGAGTGAAATCATAGCATTTGTCTTTCTCTGACTGACTTATTTCACTTAGCATAATATACTCTAGCTCCATCCACATCATTACAAATGGCAAAATTTTGTTCTTTTTGATGGCTGAGAAATATTTCATTGTATACACATCTTCATCCATTTGTCAGTTGATGGGCATTTGGGCTCTTTCTATAATTTGGCTCTTGTTTATAATGCTGCTATAAACATTGGGGTGCATGTACTTCTTTGAATCAGTATTTTATATATTTTACATAAATACTTAGTAGTGCAATTGCTGGGTCCTAGGGTAGTTCTGTTTTTTAACTTTTTGAGGAACCTCCACACTGTTTTCCAGAGTAGCTGCACCAGTTTTTATTCCCACCAACAGTGTAAGTTCCTCTTTCTCCACATCCTTGCCAACATCTGTTGTTTCCTGAATTGTTAATTTTGGCCATTCTGACAGGGGTGAAGTGGTATCTCATTATGGTTTTGATTTATATTTCCCTGATGATGAGTGATGTTGAGCACTTTTTTATGTGTCTGTTAGCCATTTGTAGGTCTTCTTTGGAGAAATATCTGTTCATGTCTTCAGCCCATTTCTTAACTGTATTATTTATTTTTTGGATGTTAAATTTCATAAGTTCTTTATATATTGGAAATAACAAAGGTTTTAAAGCAGGAGAATGACATGATAAGTTTTAATATCATAGGACTATAATAGGTAGAAAAAAAAAGATTTCCCAATGTGGCATCTTCAACTAGATCAGAAAAGTAAACTTTTCTTTGTTTTGATTTTACTGCATTACATTAAAAATTTTAAAGTAGAATGAATGGATTTTTGCCTCTAACTATCAATATTACCCTGTTCTCCAAGCTAAATGCAAAACCACATGGATGAGGACAAAAAAAATCTCCATCAACATTCCTTAAGAGCCAAACGTATACCAATATAAGCAGAATCTTCCTATGAGTTTTTGAGTTTGCCAAAGATAGCTTTGAAATAAGGTCATGAGCCTAAGAGCCACATACTGAAGGGACTGAGTCCAGAGACCAATCTGGCTCCAGGCACCACACATCTTTGAAGACACTGAGGTGGCCTATGGTGGTTAATTTGAGAGCAGCAAACACGAAACTGTTCTTTTAGTTTGAATCACTAATAGTAGCATAGTAAATGGCAAAGAAAAAAATTCAAAATTTTAATTAAATGATATTTTATATACTTTTCTCCTTTGGACTCAATTCAGTCACAAATGCTAAAGCATTTAGCTAAAGTTGCCTGAGATTGCCATAGCATTAATTAATTCAAAGGAGCAGAAAATGAATCAGTACCAGAAACTTATTCATTATGCCCTTCTTTCCTTTAAGTGCTATGATAAAGTCAGTATCTCCTGTGATCACAGGAGTTTGCATTTCGAAGACTTGGGTGTATCCAATTTAAAAGTGGATTAAAACATATACCCAAGCATAATAATAAAGTCATTTGTTTAATTTTAATTTTTCTTTGCCATTCTTTTTACTGAAAGTAACCAGTGGTGGAAATATATAATATTATATTTATTTGATTATTTAAGTGATAGAAATAAGACATGAAAATAATGATACTACAGAGAGAAAGAGGGTTTTTTTTTTCAAACAAAACAATTCACATGTATGGTTAGACCTATCCTCCTTTTATTACAAAATGTGGATGCCTCTTGTATTAAGGTGTCCATAGCCTGTAGCCCACTGAGACTGGAGTCCAAGAAATAAAATGGTCACAGGTGAATCAGATCAGTGCCAATTAGAGCTGCAGATATCAAGTTTCAGGTGAAATTATGGAAAGGGTTAACTGAATATTACTTGGAAATGGGGAAGCACATAATTAAATTCTAGTTCTGATTTTGCTATAGATTAACTGTGCAACTATGTATCATTTAGTCCATCTCAGATCTGTATTAGCACTGTACAAGTATTGAATTATTACTGCTCTTAATAATACCAATACAACTAATAGAGTTTCTAGTGTCCCAGTACTTTGGGTCTATTTATTCTTCTTTTCTCTTTCTAAAGCTCTAGTTAGTGGGGAAAGACAGTAAAGTGATATATATTTCTGGAGAAGGAGCATTTTTTCTACATGAAACAGTCCTGCTGTATAGCTTTCTGGCATGTTTTCTGCTAATTGTACATGATACTCAGTGGGGCAGTTCCAAAGAGATTCAGTGGGGAGAGTTCCAAAGATGAAAAATTTTGCCATAGGTTAATTTCTGATAGTTTAATTTGCTTTTTGTGTTGCCTGTGACCTTTTCTTTCTTTCTTTTCAGCTAAGCAGAGTCTGTGATTACTGGTAATAGCAAAATTTGCCTAGAGGATTCTAATTTGTATTTTAGAAGGTAAAAAGATGCATTTCACTTTTGAGTATGCTTTTTGAACATTTTCCCTTTTATCGGTTTTTTTCTTTCTTTTCCTAGAGTTGTTTAAGCATTTTTTATGCTAAAAATGAGGGTGTGTCAGAATTGTTGCAAGTAAAGATAGAGGTAATCATTTGTGGTTTTTGTTATAAACTTTGTGTTGATATTGACTGCTATTTAAAGTAGTACCTCTAAGATTAATCTTTTAGCAATTTTCTTTTTCAAGTGAGTTTATTTGCAACACTTAGTCATTTTTTCACATCAGTCACATTTTTGTAATACCATTACTGTTCTAGGATAATGTAGAGTATTTGAACAAGGGGCTTATATGGAAGGAGTTCTTACCTCCACTACGCACTCATATATTTCTTAGATTTCTAAAGACTGTCTCTTTAAGCAACCAACATTAATTTTACAATCATACATTATGATTTCCTAAATAGTTTATTTTTTAGAAAGTTTATAAACATTAGTGAAGAATATATTTAAAATCACCATTACCAGAGATACAGTGCCTGTTAAAATTTTGGTACAATGTATATATATAGTTGGGGTTATATCATTATGTAGTGTTAAGTTATAATTTTTAAGTTGAATTTCCTAATAGCTTGTCTTGATGGCTCAGAGTTATCATTATGAACCTCTGATTCCTGAGCTGCTCCTTGAGTTGAGGGTTTGTTAAGTCTTCTTTTCTCTATATTGAGTGGCCCCCAAAGTGCTGTACTTCTTTGAGTTCTTATGTCTGCATTTTGGGTTTCCTGCCATTGACTTTGTTTCCAGACTGTAAGCTGTCATTTCTCTCTAATCGGTGTATTTGCCTCCAGTAATATCACTTCTCCTTCTATACTCCTAGAAGCTGCTATTTCTATTCAGCTATGAGCTGATAAGAAGAGAGAGAAAATTAACATTTTATAGAGGCTTTTTTTGAGCACAGTCAGACTCAATATTTATTTAAGAAGAAAAAAGAGGTGAGATGCACTGGTTAATCTTGCATCTGCTTACTTGTGGGTCTGTGATCGGTGTTATCAGGCAGCTGTCCTTCCATGCTTTGTAAAAGGTTGGATGCAGGTCCTGCCAGGCCAGCTTGGGAACCATAGGATCCCAGTATGTTTGAAACCAGGTTCAGGTCTACATCCACTGGTGTCATAACAAATCCTCCTGCACCAGAATCTTCCTCATCTGAAGGTAGTCTTGGATAGAGGTTCCATTCGCTTCTGGGTGGTGAAACTTTTGCCAATGCTGGTATGTACCAATTCCTGGTCCATCTGAGCCATGTATGACTTGAGATTATTAAGAGTTCCTTTTAAAGATGCTTCTTCCCCAGTCCCCTGTGTTTTAAGATCCAAGTCATCATCACTACCTAAACATTCAAAGTCTTCATCATCCAGATTATCGGAATCTGATTCATGAGGTCTTGGCACTAAAATCTTGCCAAAATAATTAAGAAAAGAATCTGCATAAAGTATTAAAAAATAAAAAATAAAACAATATTGGTTTTAGGAATAGAATTCAGTGATAAAAAATAAAAAAATAAAAAGAGCTATATCATAATGTGGAAAAAAAAAAAAGAAAAGAATCTGCATCAAAAGTGGAGCCTCAGAAGGTTTTCGAGGTAGTTCTGCTCCTGGGTTGGGTTGACTTTAGATATGAAGTTTCATGCTCTCTTTGACTTGTTCTTCCTTCTTGAAAATGGGCTCTGCTTCTTTTTTCCCAGCAGCTTCCTGCAGTAGCTGGTCCAGCTGATCTGGTGAGAGATCTAACCACTGGTCATCATCTTCTGGGGAAAGATTAGCTTCTTCCTTCTTAAGCTCTTCTATAGCAAATGGTACGATCTGTAATAAGGTCAAGATTTCTTCACCTGGGCTCAGATCAAGAGAGCTTTCTGGCCAGTTCACCGAGAGTTAGAAGTAGTTCTTTGCCATTTCTAGCCTTTCTGGTACTGAGCAGAACTTTCTATTAGTCCCTTAATCATTCTTTTTCAGACTTTCAAGAAAGCCCACCCAGAGTGGTGAGGTAGTCATGAAGGATTTCTTGGAGTCAAAAAAATGTGGGCTACATATGGAGCATAAGATTTCAAATCCATGAGCCAATTTCATGCCCAATTCATGGGCTTGGTATTGGAGATGAGATGGAAGAGGTATCTTGTATCCATTCTGCCAGTCTGGCACAAACCTTTGTTCCACCAACTGTGCATACAGACATTTAGTGAAAGTGACTGATGTCATTATTTGTGTTTCAGGCAAGAAAGTCTTGAAAATACGACAGGTTCGCAGGTCATTGGGGTCCCATAGGTAAAATGCCTAGACTCCTTCAGCCACCAACCTGGGGCACTGCTTTAATACTTCCACAGTGCTTGATGAAGGGAGGCTTGAATTTTTTCTGAGTATCCTCGAATGCACCTATTCACAGCAGCTTGTATAGATTCTGAAGCTAAAACTTTCTGGGTGTGTTGAGATTATACTCAATGCTTGTGGGATTATTGGGGGTGTGGGGGCCAACCAGGATACTACTCCAGGTTTCCTTGATGCAGGAATAATGCACAACTCTCCCTGGTGGAAAAATACCCTATTGGCACTGTTATCAGGATCCAGCCATTTAGGGAGAAAGTCAGCAGCTTCTATTAACAAGAATTCACCATCATTGTCTTCAATCCTTGCTACTAACTCTGGAAATTCCTTTGTAATCTGCTTTAGTACATAAACAAGAAACCATTCATCCTCAATGTTATCCCCAAACTTTGTCATGCCAAACATATGAACAGGAACATTTAATTTTCCAGGTTTGTATTTGAGATTGAAAGGTTGATTCTGGCAGATGTAGGGGACCAGCATGGGTGCAAAGTGGGTCATTATCCTCTCAATATAATTCTGAAGAACCTCTTTGTGTTTTTCTGGGTCCCTTGGTTCATCTGGTATCAGGAACAGGTGATATTCCACAGTGTCTTCCACTGTAGCAAGCTTCATGTTTTCCTCCATTCTTTGAAAAGATTCTAGGGTCTCCCCTATGCATCTCTGCTGTGGCACCTTTCCTCGACCCGAGTTATTTTTTGTTATACAGCACTTAGTGCAGATACTTTCACATAAATTATTGCTATTTATCACAAGTTTTTACATCATTCTTGGTTTGGAGAGCCTTGGTGGTTCAGTAGGTTCAGTGTTCGAATTTTAATTTGGCTCAGGTCATGATCTCATGGTTTGTGTGATCAAGCCTGATATTGGACTCTGTGCTGACAGTGTGGAGACTACTTGGGATTCTCTCTCTCCCTCTCACTCTCTCTCTATTAAGATAAATAAGCATTAAAGTTGTTCTTGGTTCAATTTTTCTTTATATAACAAAGAATCATTTATTGAGCACTTAGTATATGCCAGGCTCTGTGCTAAGAACTTTACATAATACCATTTCAGTTGAGTTTATTCCTGCTGTATTCTAGTGGGTGGATTATTTTACAGTAAAAATACCTAGTCTCATAGAAGTTGAGTTACTTGCCCAACATCATACTACTAGTAATTAGTAGAATCAGAATTGAACTCAGATGTGCCCCTCAAATAATTAAAAGTGCTATAATTATGTCTGAAGTAAGAGTCAATAGATTCTGAGCTCAAGAATTCTCCTTTAAATAAGAAAATAAGCCATAGTGTATTACTTTGAGACATCTGTTTTGGGTGTTGCTTAGTTTCTAATTCTACTCATTGCTCTATTAAAGGGATATTGCCATACAAGGAATCTATTAAACAACATCGTGATTCAAGTATGGAAGAAGTGTCTAAGCAATTCGATATTCAAGCCTAATTAATCCTAAAAGAATGAAGTTAACAAGTATCTACAACGGAAGGGACAATTCTTATTATTGTTAAATAAGACTTTTTCATAATTCATAGAATCAAGAGTACATTCTTTGCTAGATTTCTGATATAATAAGGTACTGATTTATTATATTACACAGAAGTTAATTTAGTATTAGCCAAAACACCATTGTATTGATTGTCCCTAGCTATAATTCTTAGGGAACCAGATTTTAATCTCAATGTATATTGAGGGACACAATTTAAAATTACACATGAACTGAAGGGGTAATTTTGAAGAGCAGTAAACCTTAGTTACATTTTTTAATGGTAGTTAAGAGGTTAGGTGATGATGAACTTGGTCTTTGAAGTTCATCTGCCTAGATTCAAACCCTGACTCCACCATTACTAGTATAATCTTGGACAAGTTAATTTCTCTGTGCCTAGTTTCTCATATGCAAAATGGGAATAGTCATAATAATACATAATAATACTCATATCTGGGTTTATTTTAAGGACTAAATAGGTTAATATATGTAAAGTAATTAGAAAAATGCTTATTGCAAATAAATGCTTTGCAATTGTTAGCTATTATATTAATTTAAATTTTTAACCATTTTCCAAATCTTAGAGTTCTGTAAAAACTGCTAATAATCTTAAGTCTTTGCCTATCAAAATGTTTTATTTTTCACTTTACAAATAGCCTAATAATGTCTTCTATCATTCCCCCTCTCCTTCCTTAAGACTTTCCCTGAACTTGATAATGACCTTCCAATGAACTCTGTAACTTCATTTTAGGTCCATTTTTTTGGACCTAAGAACCAAAACATCTAAAGTTGAAGTTTATTATTTAGAAGGGACACAAGCTTCATGCAAGGTATCAAATATAGCATCTCTTTACCTTCAGATAACTTTACTCCAAGTTGTGAGGTTTTCTCTGCCTTTTGAAAATATGATACATTAGGCAAATAGGGTAACATTGCAGTTCAATTGCTGCCTTGAGGGTTGAATGTGCATTAGTATCCAATAATGAGAGGACTCCTTGTTTATTTGCTATTTTATGATAAAAAAAAAGTTGCAAATGGCAATTTACTCTTTTAACCCCCCCCCCCCCCCCCGCCACACTGTGCATGTGCATGACAAAGATAAAAGCCATGTTTTCTTCGTGGAAGGGTGTGGAGGTAGAGGATGATTTCAAATTAGAAATAATGACAGTAATAGAGGCTTCCAATGAAGATACTGTGGCCACCAAAGGACAGAGGGGAGACGCTGACTTTGGAAGCTGAGGTATTTCATTAAACATGTAAGTTGTTCTTTATGCATACAGGTGCCAAGAATGTTCTTATTTAAGAGCTGAAGAGTGTGTTTGAGGAAGTTGTTTATCGGATGGTTTAATGATGGTTGGGAGGGAAGCAGCCCTGAAATATCCAGAAAACCTGCAATAAATAAAGTAAAAAAATAACATTTTTTGATAGGCAAAGACTTGCTTTTCTTTTATAATAATTAACTGTGAGAATTATTTTGTTGTAATGATCATTTATTATTTGGGATAATTAACACTGACTTAGAGAAAATATTACTAGACTTTGATTAGAATGCTTAATGCTTTTCTTATTACTTTAACAAATTTTGTTTTGTTTTGTTTTATAAAACAGCTTACAACTTTGTTATCCTCAGGTGATTTTATTTCTAACTTTATATTTAGAAGTCTGGCAGTGTGCTTGTGTGTGTGCCTCTGAGTGTGTTTGTATGTACATGTGTATTTGGATTGGAGGAGGAAATGGGGAGAGAAGGTGAAATTTGAAGGGAATGGAAAGGCGGTGAAAGTTAATGTAAAGGATTGGAGATCTTTGTATCCAAAAATAAAACATTTAAAGCATCTTTTTCTCTCTTAGAGGGAAAAATAAAACGACCATACTATGCATATTTCCATGAAGAATGTGTATAAATCTTCCATGCAAAATTACAAGAAGTAAACTTTCTAAGAGAGAGAAGAAAACATACATGACTTAAAAAATTGTAGCAGAGGTAAAGAGAAACTTTTTATGAACGTACTTTTAAACACAGTGTCCAATTCGGATAAAGTGTTAACAGAGAAGGCTGGGCCATTTATAGATTACAACACTTTAATTTTCTCAATGTTACAAAGTGTTGATTTTGATAAAGAATTTGTTGATGCTGTATCAGCTTCTCCATGTGGGGAAGTGCTACTGTTTGATTAGTTACACTTGAGGCACACAGCCAAAATTCAGAAGTTTGGTCCCCAGTTCTTCTGGCCTTCTGAGAATAGGAAACAACGACTAAGTTTTCCTGAGCCTTGATTCCCTGTTAAGGAAATTTTTCATAATTAAGAATGTTAGTTCTTTTCTTTCTTCATCTTTTATCTTTCTTAAAAAAATTATCTTTTTGTCTCTTGTTATTACCATCTTCATCTATCTTTAATTAGGTAGATGCTAACTTTGGAGGCATTCCAGGGTTTATATTAGCTTAGTCAAATGAAAAATTTTTACATTTGTATCAACCATTTTTTTACTGTAATTTTTAAGCCAAATACTATTTTTTTTTTTTTTTTACTAGAAGTTTAAAGCTGAGGAGTCTAAGCCTTGGAGAGACTAACTGAGTTGCTTAAGATCACATATTCAAAAAAATCCAGGTATTTAGGAATCTGGGTGAGGACTTTTGTTAATGCAACATTGCCAAGTACTTGATCCCCATGCATTTTTTTTCTCTTGCCTTATTGATGACCAGTGTCTGCATATTTGTTTTTAACCATCTGCTTGCTTAATCATTTGCAATTATCTTATTTTACTATATCTATCTATCATCTATCTATCTATCTATCTATCTATCTATCTATCTATCTATCTATCAATAGGTGGACACATATCAAGGAGATTTGCCTGATTGCTTTGCACGGCTCATTTGCAGCTCAATATAGTACATTTAGAAGGCTTTATAATTTTAAATACAATTCTGATTGTATAAAATATACTAATACATCTCTGAGATTTGCTATTAGTAGAAAAACTATCATATTTTTGTGTCCATTTTGACAATAAGAAGGCAGTATGTTATTTTTCACGTTTCCAGAAATTATAGGCTTGTTAAACAATTAGTTAAAATGGAGAAAAGGGTAAAATAAAGTTTTCCTGACTGCTTTTTTTTTTCTGAATAAAAAACCAAAGAGTGGTTGTTGGAGAAAATTTAGAAAATATACAAAGAACTTCCATAATGACATCTAGAGATATCTCAAAATGCTTAAACTGATTAAATCCTTAAAATTTATTTGCTTAAATACATGTATTAGTTTAAAAAATGGTATTGTATTGCACATGTTGTTTTGGAAGGTGCTTTTTAAAAGTTATTGTTTCAATGTCATTTTTCTCACATCATTAAATATTCTTCTCCTACATTTTTTAAAATATAAACTTTATTTCTTACTCCAAAAATAACAGATATCACATATATGAAATTTAGGAAGCACATAAAAAATAAAGAAAAAGAAGAAAACTGCATTCCTACTGTCAGATATAATCATTATAATGTCAAAGTTGTATATATATCCAGTATTAAAATTGTATGTCTTTTTCTCTCTATCTACTTTAAAACAAGAATGGAATCATATGGTAATAAATATTTTATGATCTATTTTTTTATTGAGCAGTATATCATGTCATTTACATTTTTCCATAATATACTCTTCTTTTACATTATTTTTTTAACGGTTGAACACTATTCTATTTGTGGGCACTCCAAAATTTGGTTGATCATCTCTAGTTAAGATTTGTGATTTTTCTACTAGCATTGACAACATTGTAGTAACTGCCTTTGTAGTTCAATCTTTTGACGCATGTCTGATGATTTCTTTAGTTCAAATTCTTAGAAATGAATTGTTAGGTAATTACTTTTTAAAAACATTTAATCCAGAATAACCTCCAGAATATATGAATCAGTTTACACTTACCAGCAGTGTATGAGAGTACTTATTTTGTCACGTTTATGCTTACACATACTATTGTCATCATTTTCAACCATTGCCAATATGACAGATAGGAAGTGGCAGTTTATTTTTAGTATAATTTGTATTTCTTTGATTAGTAGTGAAATGGAATATTTTTTCATTTATTGTTTGTTCATTTGCATTTCTTTTTTTCTTTTTTCCCTTCCCTTCCCTTTCCTTTTTCTTCCTTCCTTTTTTCTTTTCCTTTTTCTCCTTCCTCCCTCCCTCCCTTCTTTCCCTCCTTCTCTCTTTTCTCCCCCCTCCCTCCCTTCCTCTCTCCCTCCCTCTCTCCCTCCCTCCCTCTCTTTCGTTCGTTCTTTCTTTCTTTCTTTCTTTCTTTCTTTCTTTCTTTCTTTCTTTCTTTCTTTCTTTCAATATATTTCTTGTTTATATCCTTTGAGAAGTAGCATAGATTTTGGAGTCCGACTTTTGGTGACAGAGTTTGAATCTTGGCTATACCTTCACTCCTTATCAGCTCTATAAACTTGGGTGTTTACTTAATCTCTCAATGCCTGTTTCCTTATCTTTAAAAGTTTCCTATACGTTGTAGGGTTGTGCAAGGCTCAAGTGAGTGAACATATATAAAATATTTAGAACTGTCCAGCACAAAGAAATGCACATTATTCTAATGGGAAATTAATTTTATTGATATGTAAGAGGTCTTTATCTGCTAAAAATATTAACCCTTTTTATATATGATGTAGGTATTTTTCCAATCTTGTCATTTTGTCTTCAATTAAAATTTTTTAGAAAATCAAGTTTCTTATAAACTCTAAAGTTTTATTTTTCTCCTTTTGAGTTTCTTCTTTTGGTGTCATTTTTAGAAATGTCTTTCCTGCTCAACATTATGTAAATATTTACATATATTTTATTATGGCATTATCATAGTATTTGTTTTTTATACTTTTAGTTTTTTAATTCATCTGGAATTTATTTTGTTGTGTGAGTTGCAATTAGGAGGTACAGAACCAATTGTTCCAATAATATTAGTCATATAATCCATCTTTAAAACACTACAGTTATCACAGAATAATTCCTAGAGATATTTGGGTCTGTTTTTCAATTTCCTTGGGTAATAATCAATCTGGTGTTTCATTTGGCATGCTTTTAATTAGTGAGATTTTGTATATGTATAATATATTGATAATATATGTAATTTCACTAAAAATATTTTTTATTATATGGTAAGTCTATGACATATTTATTTATATGTAATATATTTGCTGATCATATACTATTTATTTTATAAACATTGTATTTATAAATATATATTTATAAAATATATATTTTATAATTTATATATAAGTTTATAAATTTATTTAAAAATTAAAATTTTATATTAAATTTATATATAATATAGATGTATACTACATCTATATTACTAGATGTCTATAAATATTTATATTATCAAATACACAAAAATATAAATATAATGATATATTTAGTTACATATGATATATATATAATGACATATAAATATGTCTTTATATAATTACATATAATAAAGAGAATATATTAATACTATAGAAATATGTTTAAAATAATATATTGAAGTGATTATATTTGTATTAATTAATATTAGTATGTAATTACCTTTCTTTTTCAAATTATCTTGGTTAATCTCAAGTATTTGTTTCTCCAGATGAACTATAGAATAATTTTATCATTTCTTCCCTGCCACAAAAAGGCTCTATTTGTGGTTTTTATAGAAGTATACTAAATTTATAAAACAACTTGGGATCATGATTTTTTAAACTGATGCATTGTATTTTAGTTTAATGTTACATTTAACTTAACTAATATGCTGTGCACAAAGACTCAATATAAATTTTTTCTAAAAATTTTATTTATTATTATTTTTATTTGAAAGAGAAAGAGTGGAGGAGGGGGCAAAGGGAGAAGGGTAGAGGGGAGAGAGAATCTTAAGCAGAGCCTGTGGCAGCGTTCAATCCCATGACTCTGGGATCATGACCTGAGCTGAAATTAAGAATCCCTGACTGAGCTACTCAGGCATCCCTACAAATTCTTGAATAAATGTCAAACGTGTTAATACTAACTGTTGGAAATTTAGGTGTTCTATTGTAAGCAAAACTTCAATGAACATACTTAATATATAAATCTTGGAATACTACCTTGATGGCCTCTGTGGAATCAATTCCTAGACATTTAAAACCTAGTTCAAAGAGTATTTTTAATGATTTTGATAGATTGCCAAGTTGCCTTCTAGAAAGGATGTACCAATTTACCCCCTTGAACAGTTTGAAACCATCCTGTCATGGTTAGCTGCTTATTTGTCTTCCCATTGAAGTGCAGTGCCAATATCTAATGAGTTTATATTTCATGGTAAAAGAAATATTTTTACTTTTTAAATGCTTGTCACATTAAACTTGCGAATTTCTAGTAAAATACATACCTCCTCCACTATAAGATATTAAAACAGCTGATATAAATCCACAAGCTTGGGCAGAGTCTCATGTGCAGAGAACCAGATAGTAACAACTACAATAATAATAATAAACCAGTAAATATTATTTTAGGTTAATGTCTTCACATTTTTTCCCTACCCTAAATTGTTTTTCTTTATTATACTGTGAATTTACTTCTACTTCTGATAAAAAATGAATTCTGGTTACTTAGAGGTATCTATTTTTATTTTAGCTCTTTTAAGAGTGACAAGATGTTTTCACTTTTACCTAGCATCAACAACCTAACTCTTTCTATGACCTCCTGGCTTTAAGTTGCAATTTTTGTTGGAGGACAAAATTCATACTTCTTTTGATTTGTCTTTGCATACCTGAAACTGAGATTTTAACAAGAAAGTAAACTAATGTTACAGTATTGAGTAGTTGGATGGAAAGAAGCTAATAAACAAAGGGCTTTAAGTATTCTGGTTTCATCAGTTTTTGTTGATCCATCTACTCACTTTTCATTCTTCCTTTTATCCCCCTTGATGTAGTATACATACTAATAAAAAGAGAATAAGCCTCAAACATGATGCTAATAGTTATTACTTCTGTATTTTAAACAGTGAAAGCCTGTTTTCCTCAAAACAAATACCAACATCTTCAAAATCTCTGTAACTAACAATTTGACTTTTTTTTGTATAAATAGGGTTTTTTTTTTTTTTTGGTAGATTAACTGTTTTTAGTTTGCTGAAGAACAGTACCCCTTAATATTTCTTTTTTCCCCCTCTCCTTTTCTTCTTCCTAACATTTCTCTATCACTCTTCCTCCTCACTTTACCCTCTGGCTCCCTTTGGCTTCTCCTTTGCATTTCTTTTTTATTTCTTTTCTATGTAGGCTTAGTGGGCATTAAAGAAATACAACGAACAGGTATGGAGTCTGAAATGTTCCATCCGTAGTACAGTAGGTTTTTCCCATTTCCAGTAGTTTCCTGAGAGATTTAAGTTGCTCTGTGCTGTGCCTATAGAATGTAGTGATAGGTTTCAGTAATGACCATGAAGAACTCTTCTCTCATTTTTTTTTTCACTTTCACTCTTATAGAGATCATGTGAAACTCTTACCTTTAACAAGAGTGCTATGACTTAAAAATCCCATTTTTGGGTGGGGTGCCTGGGTGACTCAGTCACTTAAATGTCTGTTCCTTGGCTTCAGTTCAGGACATGATCTCACGGTTTTGTGGGTTAGAGCCCCGCATTGGGCTGTGTGCTGACAATGTGGAACTTCCTTGGGATTCTCTCTATCCCTCTATGTCCCTCCGCCATTCACGCTGCTTCTATGTTTCTCAAAAATCAATAAATAAACTTAAAAAATAAATCCAATTTCCTCATGTTTCCCCATGTTCCCATTACCCATCTTTTGAAATGAGGTTTTAGCCATTAAAAGAATATAGAGGTAGCATGTGAAGGATTCCACTTACAATTATATCTAACTCTCTCTTTTTTTAAATTTTTTAATAGTTTATTGTCAAATTGGTTTCCATATGACACCCAGTGCTTCTCCCCACAAGTGCCCCCACCATGACCTTCACCCCCTTCCCTTCCTCCCCCTCCCCCTTTAGTCCACAGTTCGTTTTCAGTATTCAATAGTCTCTCATGATTTGTGTCCCTCAGTCTCCCCAGCTATAGCTAACTCTCTATCAAACACACATGGATTATGTCTTGAGCATTAAGTACAACACTTTTCTAATCCTGGTACGACTTTCTCCTGATAGCTAGCTTGCCTCTCAGTCCCTGTTCCCACTCCCATCTCTACTCTCACTCCTTACCAGTTATTTGGAATTCTGGTTTATTTTAATACCGACCTCAAATCAATCTAATTCAGAAGGTATAGATCCAGCAGGAAAAAAAATCACATCATGTATGCTAGGACTATATATAAATGACTTGAGAGCAACCAAATTGTTATTTTTAAATCTTGTTTGCATTAGATCTGCAATTGCCTCCATTACTATAATCATATATCATTCAAGGAATGCAACCAGAGATTTTTAGAGAAAGAAGTACACAACTATAGATTTTTAGTGAGTTCTTTAGGACCAGACCCTATTGATTCTGTCTTTCCTGTATAATGTTCATTGCTTTGTTGTTTAGAGATCTGAATTCCAGTCCCAAATCATCTTTGGAGTTTTGGAGGATTAGGTTCCAGGCTCAGCTTTCTTGGCATCTAATTAGTAACTAGGTACTTGCTTGAGTAAGTTGGTTAAGCTGTGTAGGGCTCATCTTCTTTCATTTATAACACTGGTTCAGTGATGCAAAATATCTAACTTAGCTGGAGAGATCAGGTTTGGTAAGTAAAGATGTCATTACACTGTTTTATAGTGTATAGAACTTCTGTGTGAATGACTAGGCTGAAAAAAGTAATTGGTGTGGACTAGTAAAGAGGCTTTAAGAAGTATTATTTAATAATATTGAGCTTTTGAGACTTCTTTTTTATGTAAGCTGATGAAATTGTATGTATTTTCTCATGTAAGACCTAATGGCAATTGTCATTTTTTGGTTAGATGACCTTTTATTTTCAAGTCCTATTCTTATAAGTAGCTGATAGGCATAGTGTAGCATTAAGTTTCACTATCATACTTTCATCCTGTGATTTTTTTTGACCATGGTTGTCCCCTTTTCCAGAAGAATGATGTAAAACAGGAAAGCTTAAATAATTACAGAAATCAGGAGAATGGGGAGAGATATGGAAAATGAGAGAAAGGCGAAGGGAGGGAGAGGGAGAAAGAGAGAGAATTAAGATGAAATAAATAACAATGGATCTGGTCATTTCTTGTTAGGTATTTGTCCGATCTTCAAGAATAATCTTACTGTACTATTTCTTAGATTTTACATGAGATAAAGCATTGTCCAAGAACAGAGACTGCAGCATAAAATGATTGAATTTGTGACAGGGACTGACATAATTCTTTTGCATATCACTTTGATTTTGTTTTCTGCATTACAACAACAACAACAACAAAATAAAAATTCCCAAACAAAACGCAGCCCCTCATCACTTGTTTTTTTCAATTTTAATTTAAGATATTTCAGTCATATTTAGGCACATGTCTAAGCAGGGGTTGGGAAATAAAGTGCTAGATAGGAGAAAATGATAAAGACATTAATAATAAATCGTTATTTTTCATTTTAAAAATGTATTGTACATGTTATTTGAAATGCCATTTGTATTGCTGAAAATGTTAATATTTAGAATTTGTTTGAGATGCATTACCATCATCCTACCTGAACAATCAAAAACCCACAAACCTGTGAATCGGTGATAATATGCCTCAGAGTACCTATATGTTAGTTATATTAGTAGAGATTCTAATGAACTGAAAAAAATGTTTCTGACAATGTAAATATTCTGAATAAGTTTTACAGGCTTTCTGATTTTTTATTTTTGGTAAACTGTTGATAGGACTTTCCATGTTTTGTATGAGGTAGTTCCCAGATGTGTGTGTATACAGTTCAGGATATTCTGAAGAGGAAGAGGCATTGTCTTAGTCCACTTGGGATGGTATAATATAATGCCACAGACAGGGTAGCTCATAAATAATAAAAATGTATTTCTCACAGTTCTGGAGGATAGAAGTATGATATCAGTATGCCAGTAGGGGTCTGGTGAGGGCTCTCTTCTGGGTCATAGACTGCTTGTATGATTGAAGGTACTAGGGAGCTCTGTGGGATCTCTTTGCTAAAAGCACTCATCACATTTATGGAGGCTTTATTATCATGACCTAATTGCCTCCCAATGGCCCACCTATTAATACCTTCACCTTTGGGGGTTAGGATTTTAACATGAATTTTAGGGGAGACATAAGTATTTGGACCATAGCAGGCATATAGGGAACTCAGAGAAAGAAAGATTTGGCTTTGTGATATAGGTAATCATGGTATAATGTAATATTGTGAGTTACCATTGTTTTCTTATCCAGAACTTTAAAAGACTTATTTCCTACCATCTGCTTTATTTAATATTCCAAGGGCTTGGAGGCTCTATTAGTAAAGATAAGGGATTTTTTTCCCTCTCTCTTTATTTTTTTCATGGTTATTTAATTATATTATATTTATATAGTATAAATATAAATATGTATATTTATTCAACTTATTTATTTCCTTCATTTTTGAAGATTACAGAGTTGAACACATATAAACTATAAAACAGTAAACTATTACAATAAAAATTGGGTAGTGCCTGGGTGTAATTGTACCTCTGGAAATTATAAAAACCAGTTAAATTCTCTGTTGTGATGCCACATCGTTTACTCACCAGATCCATTATTTCCAGAGCTGTCGGGGCATATGTAGATAACAGGAACTAATAGAATAGGAGGCTAAGTTTATTTGGTAGTGAAAGAGTAACCAAAGAAGGAAGTTTAACCCAAAAGTATGAAAGGAGGAATGAATTGAAGGAGGAGAGTTTCAAAGAGTGGTACAGAAGTTGAAGAGCCCGTTAGGCTTAGATTGACCAGTGACACATCTCTGTTTTGAAAGTGTGTCTAGAATTAATTCTTTTTTACATTTTGTAGAAATGCAAAATTGCATGCTGTGAGCTGTCCTTTGTGAGTGTCATTTTTTAAAATTGATTATTTATTTATTCTGAGAGAGGAAGAGAGAGCAGAAGAGTGAGAAAGCATGCATGTATGAGCCGGGGAGGGCCAGAGAAAGACAGAGAGGGAGAATTCCAAAGAAGCTCCACACTGGCAGCACAGAGCCTGACTCTAGGCTTCATCCCATAAAATGAGAGATCATGACCTGAGCTGAAATCAAGAGTCCGAGGCTTAACTAACTGAGCCAAACATGTTCCCCTGTGGTTGTCATTCTACCTCTGAGTGATGGAAACATGTTAGGGACATAACACTAAAATAGTTTGTCTCATGACAACAGTTTGATGATGAAATTATATTTCTTTTTGTTCCCTGGTGCTCATAGAGGTACATATTCACATACTAGCACAGTACTGTGAATAATATTCTGCACAATGCCATTTTCCTCTCATTGTTCTTGATAAATAAATCTACATACTATGACATTACATTAGTAAAGAGTTAAAAAATGATTGTGTCGTAGGACCATGGCAAGTTCTGAACATAGCTCGCATTAACTAATGTGGGCTTTTATAGCATCAGAAAAAAAAATAATGAAATGTCATCAAAGTGATTTGTAGGAGTTTATAGTAAATGAAAGCATATTTATAGATCTGAACCTTAACTAATTTTTTTAATTAAGGATCTTTTCATTCCAGTTGTTTCATCCAGAAGTATAGCCCATGATGTCAAATTACTAATTCTATACTAGTATTGCCTGTTAACATTTCAAAGATAGTTAATGATTATTTTATTCTTCTATTACTTTGCTTTTGTTTTTTCTGTAATTCTCCTTGTGTGAAAGTCTTTCAGCTTCTCGTGACCAGTGGTTAACTGTACACTTCATTTGGAGTCAGTTATTATTGCCCTCACTCAGTTGGGTTTATCTTTGAGTGATCTTTTGAAGAAGTACCCTTTCTCACAAAGTCCTACTCTTAGCTTTCAACCCAAGTCTTTGTTAGTGCTGTCCTTTCTCATAACTCCCACAGCTTTGATTGGTTGCCTTCTCAATTTGAAGCCTGCCATCGGTCTCTGTTCTCCTCTTCTTTTGCCTTTTTCCCCCACGCTGTTAATTTATCGTTATTTCTTTTTTCCCCAGCTTTATTGATATAGTTGACATACAACACTGTATAAGGTGTACAACATAATTATTTGACTTATATTGTTAATAAACAGTGAATTTAGTTAGCATCCATCATATCATTATTTCTTTTCTGTTAGAAAATCTTTGCATATCTATTGTACATTTAAAGGGGTGCTTGGGTGGCTCAGTTGGTTAAGTGTACAACTCTTGATTTTGGTTCAGATCATGATCTCACAGTCATGAGTTCAAGCCCCGCATCAGGCTCCACACTCGGTGGAGAGATTCTCTCTCTCCCTGTCTCTCTGCCCCTCCCCCATTATCTTTATCTTCTCAAAAAAAAAATCCTATAGTATATTTGCCAAAAAGTCTTCAGTATACTTTAGTATCACGTTTAGTGTGGTCAGATGAAGAGTCAGAACTAATGAATTTGCTTTTCCTTTCCTCTGTTACTTATCTTGGTCATCTTGACTAACTTGGCTTTCATAACCTATATTTTTTGAAGATTTAATTGTATATGTATATGTGTGTGTATACATATATATATAAAACCAATAAAGCATTGAATTAATATGTTTAGTAGTATGTCAGATATAAAAGAAGTATAATATATGATTTTTGCTTTGAGTAAGCTTGCAATATAAACAAATTCAAGCAGTAAAAAATGTTGAATTTTAGAGTATTTACTTCCCTTTCAAAAATATTAGTTGCTTTATGTAATGACAGCTAACATATATTGATACTGTCTATGGACCAGCCACTGTGCTGCAGTGCTTCAAATACATTACATAATTTAATCCTTTACCTAATTTCTATGAACTAGGTATATTATTTTTATTGTTAATATTTTATGAAAATAAGGCACAGAGGTCAAGTAACTTGCCCAGAGTCACAGAACTAGTAGATGTTGAAGTGATAATGTAAGTCAGAAAAATGGGTATTAAACACTATGTTATGGAGCACCCAAATATTATGTGGTACGATTATAAATGCATTTTTAGATTTTGATGGAAAAGAATAACCTTGTTACAGTACTTACTACTACAGCATTGGAATTTATAATATACTTTTATTCTTCAGAATATAGCCCAGGTCATATATATCTATCTATATATGAATGTCACACTGTATTTCTACGCAAGTTTGTATTTGTTCATTCTTTGGTGCTTTGGAGTTTGGAGTTTCATTCAACAAATGTTTACTGAGCACTTATTATGTGCCAGGTATCATCTGGACACTGAAGATACATCAATGAAAGAAGTATAAATTCCTGCCAAAATATAAATTCAAAGAGGTTACATTCTAGTAGAGGAAGCAAGGAAATATTAAGAAAGTAAATTATCATATACCAAGTCAGAGGATAAATGCTATGGAGAAAAATACAGCAAATAAAGAAAATAGGGAGTGCTTAGTGTTGGATGTGCGTGCTGTCTTAAATAGGATGGTCAAGAAAGAAAATCTTGCTCAAAGACTTGAAGTAACAACAAAGGAACCAGGCATATGTATGGAAAAGAGTGCTCCAGACAGAGGGGGAGGCCAATGCAAAGACCCGGAGGTGGAAATAGGCCAGGATGTTCAAGGAACAGAGAGGAGACCAGAATGGCTGGAAGCAAATGAATGAGAAGGAAATAATAGGAGATGAAATCAGAGAGGTAACAGGTACCAGATCCTATAGGAACTCAGATCGTTGTGAGGATTTTGGCTTTTATTCTGCATGACTGAATTGAGGAACTAATGGAACACTTTGAGGAGAGGAGTGATATGAGTAAAGGTTTTAAAAGGATCACTTTGGTTGTTGATGGGAATATGCTGTAGGGGTTCAAAAGAGTGGAAGCAGAATGACCATTTAAAAGACTGTTATAATAATACAGATGGGAGTTGTTGGTGGCTTGGAGTAGCAGTGGAGGTAGTCAGAAGCAGTTGTAATCTGAATATATTTTGAATGAAAACTAGCAGGACTTTCTAACAGATCAGATTGGGGGATAAGAGAAAGAAAGGAATTAAAGATGATGACTCCAGGATTCTGGCCTGAAAAGCTAAAAGGACAGAGTTGTCATTAAGTCAGATGGGAGAGCCTTTGGAAGGAACAGGTTTGAAGAAATATCAGAAGCTCAGTTTGGGATGTGTTAAATTTGAGATGCATGCTATATATTCAAATAGAGGTGTAGAATCGGCAGGATAGAGGATTGAGGTAAGAATTTACTACTTTGTGAGAGTGTATAAATGAGCACAGTACTTAAAGATCTCAATCTGTTATTCGTTCTATTTGAAATACCTTTTTCAGCATTCTTTTGTTAAGATAGTGTGGACTGGGTGACGTATGGAATTGTTGTACAACTGCAGCTAATGTAACACTGTATGTTAACTATACTGGAATTAAAAAAGTCTGAAAACAAATGAGGTAGTGGCTCAACCTAAGGTCTAAATACTAATAAAGGTAATCTCACACTTATAAAAAAGATAGTATGGAAAAAAATCTACACTATGTTTAATTCTGAGTGATGAAAATATAAATTTATCTGTTGTCAATCTTTTGGTCAGCCTGGAGTGTTATACTGTACCAAGTACAGTCACATCTGGTCAAGAGAACAAAACCATGAAAAACAATTCAAATAGATAGGATTTAATTGAGGGGATTTGTTACATGGGAGTTGGAAGGCTGTAAAAGCAAAAGAAGGAAGATGAGGTAACCCAGACTGATCACTGCAGGGAGCAGTTCTTAGCCATACAGGTGGTGGACCAAAATGGAGGAAACTGGGTTCCTTGGACCTAGGAATTTGGAAAAGCTTGTGACTGGGGCTTTGACCTCTGGGGAGCAGGTGTACTGCGTGACTTGTGCTCAGAGCATGGAGGGAAACATGGCATGACTTAGGCTCTAATCATGGAGAGAGTGTGACCAGCTGGTATCTCTGAGGCAGCTGGTATTGGGAGTGCTAAAAGAAGCCATTGCTGGTGGGAATGTAAAATGGTGCAGCCACAGTGTATTTTGTTGTTGGAGGGATGCTGACAGGAGTTAAGATAAAGGAGATCTCTTTTCTCTCCCTTCCACCTTCTAATTTCCCACTAGTCCCTCTCATTGGCAGAATCAAATAGGAAGCCAGCTGGCAAGAGAGCCTGGGAAATATAGTGCCTCAGAATCACAGAGCAGAGAATTGAAGGGTGATATGAGAGTCAAGAGACCATAGGTAGATAACTGGCAAAGTACTGTGAATGTTGATATGAATACAATTTTAAGACCTCATTCCATTGAAATGTTAAGTAAAGTGGAATAGTTTCCATTTTAAGCCATAATACTTTGGTTATTTGGTGATGATAAATGGAATATTTGGTGTTGAAAGGAGAAAAATGAATTAATTTTAAGAATAATTTGATTTTCAAAACTTCTTTAGCTATTTTCTGTCTCCATGAAAGAAATCAGGCAGTTTGTTTATTCATCCAATGTTTATTAAGCACTTATCATGTGCCAGTTACTGTCCTTACAATGGAAATATATCAGTGAATGTAGCAGATATTTCTCATTCTCATGGAGCTTATATTATAGTGAGAGACACAAGCGTAAGTAACTAAATTGTATAGTATATTAAAAGTTTACAAGAGCTATAGAAAAAAATATAGAGAGTAGAATCAGGTGACTTGATAGTGCAAGAAAGCAGTTTTATATAGGATGACCAGACTAGGACTCATTGAGAACATGGCATTTGAGCAAAGACTTGCTGAAGAAGGTAAGGGAGTTAACAGTGGGTGAGGAGAATGTTATTTTCATTTTTTTGATAATAGCCATCCTTATAGGTGTGATATTTTATCTCAAAATGGTTTTGATTTTGCATTTGCCTAGTGACTGATGATGTTGAACATCTTTTCATAAATTTATTGGCTGTCTGTGGATCTTTGGAGAATTGTCTACTTAAATTGTTCATCGATTTATAAATTGAGTTGTTTGAGTGGTAACAGTTCTCTCTCTCTCTCTCTCTCTCTCTCTCTCTCTCTCTCTCTCTCTTCCTGTTTTTTTAAAGTTTATTTGCTTATTTTTGAGAGAGAAAGAGAGAGCACAAGTGGGAGAGGGAGAGAGGGAGACACAGAATTTGGAGCAGGTTCCAGGCTCTGTGCTAATAGGGTTCAAACTCACAAACTGTGAGATCATGACTTGAGCCAAAATTGGATGCTTAACTGACTGAACCACCCAGGCACCCCGGTTCTCTCTATATCCTTGATATTAATCCCTATCACAAAAATTTTTCTCCCATCCTGTGAAATTATTTCTGCCATTCTGTGGCTTGTTTTTTCACTGTCACGATAGTGTCCTTTGATGCACATAAGTTTTTTAATTTGATAAAGTCCAACTTATCTATTTTTCTTTTGTTACCTTTGCTTTTGCATTACATCCAAGAATCATTGCAAATCCAATGTCATAAAGATTTCCCCTATGTCTTTAAGGGCTTTGTAGTTTTAGCTTTTAAGTTTATGTCTTTGATCCATTTTGAGTTAATTTTTTAATGTATGGTGTAAAGTAAGGGTTCAACTCAATTTTTTTTGGTAGGTAACCAGTTTTCTTGGACCATTTGTTGAAAGCAGGTCTGTTCACTTTTTACCTAAACTTCTTAAGAATTTAGATACTGGGGAAAATAAGATTAGAGATTTATAGTTTTTAGTAATTGTCTAATATTCAGCACCTTTTTTGCTATGTCTCCATTGCCTGGTATAATTTGTAAAACATAATAGAAATGCTAATTAATTAAGAATTATTTTGTGGCCAATAGACAGTTAAAAGAATATTATATTCACTTATACTTTGTAGGAAATTTACCCTTAAGATGTCCATAGTTCTTATGTTTGTGTATATATATTACCTTGAAGTACTAGAAAATAATTTCTTTCTTTGCTAATATTAGGGTTAGTCCATTGGAAATGTTGATCATTATGCCTGTTCCATTCACACTTTTGTGTTTATAAGCTCCTAGTATTCGTTAATCTCTCATTTTCATTTGGTAATATGTCTAAACTGAGGGTGAGATTAAAAGTTGTATTTCAAGGCCATTTGTAGTTTGGGATAATTATCTGAGATGAACCCATTATTCTCAGGGCCTTTCTCTCCCTTCCTCTTGCCTTGCCTTGTGGTTACATATTACTATCTGTGGTTTGGGAACCAGTCTTTTTCTTAAAGGCCCCAAGGGAGAAAATGTAGTTACATTCTGCGTAATAACTGTGTGAATGGTTTGGGCTCCCAGGGCATCATCAGGGAAGTCAGTAGAGACTATGCTCTCTCTTAGTCCACCATGAATCTGGCTTGGTGTAAGGGGAGAGTGCATTTAGAACAATGTTGTTCTTTCCTCTGCTCTTGTTTTCCTGAAGATTGTTCTCATGTTGGGCCCAGTGGAAAACTAAAGGTATGTTTAGCCTGACAGTGATAATTTCAATAAAAAAGATAACATGAAGTACTTCAAGTTAAGAATTTTACTTCTGTTTCAGAAACAAAACAAAACCAAAATCAGAACACACTTAGAAGCAAAATGTTTCAGCAAAATCTTATATACCTTAAATCTAGTCAGAGGAGGTGGACTGCAGATTCAGATTTCCCTCCTTTTTTACACTTGAATAAACATTACTTGGATGAAATAGTTGTTGCTACAAACTTCTGATTTCTGCACCATCTATATCAGCAGTCATATTTATAGGAGTTATTGATTATTAATTTTTGCTGGCCCAGTAGGGCCAACTCACTTTCACAAAAGCTTGAAGGTATTTTAATGGTTTTATGCTTTGACACTTGTCCTGTAATTTTTGTGTTTGTGTTACAAATTTGGGACCTGAGGTAATCTGTTAGGTATGGAAAAGAAATGAAAGAACTAGATAGAAAAATTTGTAAATTGTGACACTGATGTGCATAGAAATACTTCAGTGTTATTAAAGTTTGAGTACTACATTTGCCTACTTGGTTTGTATACATCTCAGTGCAGAAAGAAAATTATGATAGCCCATGGGTTATCAATTAATTTGTTCTCTGTGGCAGCTGTTAAATAGTCAGAGCATGGGATTTTTGGACCTGGGTATAAACCTTTATTCTGAAATTTACTTGAATATTCTTAGGCCTTTCTCAGAATCAGTTTCTCATTCATAAACTGGCCTAATATTACTGTACCTGTCATAGACTTGGAAGGATTAAATGAGGTATCATTTGTGTCTCATTTTCTACTTGAAATAGTTCTTTATAGTACAAAAAGCATTCTGCATGTGTGATTTCATTTAATTGTATGTAGATAATTCTATAATTCACTCCCTTTTCAGGATGTTAGGAAGCAAGAAGAATAGGAGTCCTTTCTAACCAGTCCCTAGCAGCTGATTAAACACTGTATGGGAGAACTGGGAAATATGAAAGATGGCAAATGAAATCCTGGCAGAGAGAGCAGTCTAATCCCAAAGGACATTTTCAACAATAGCCTGGGCCCTCTGCCTAGTACTTAGAGGGGCCTATGGTAAGACACTCCTACCCTTCACTGTACCATTCCCAGAATCTTATTCGTTAATGCTCGGCTTTATTAATAAAGTCATGACCACTTGTTCAGCACTGCATATGGTTGGTTGTGATTTCCAGCTGCCCTTTGGGCTAAAGTGTAAACAGTGAGTGGATTGTTATGTTCTTCTATTAAGCTTAAAGCTGTGATCTCATGTCTGCACCACATATGTCAGCAACCAGAAATATATCCTTTTCCTGATCTCATGGAAGAGAAGCAGCACTGTGTCTGAAAAGACTCTGAATTCATTAGTCTAAGGGCTTTTTGCTTTTCTTTTTATTGAAACTGAAGAACAAAATAAAGGCATAAAAAGTCATGAAACATCATCAATAGGATGTCAGCATGACACCAAACAGCATAATATATTGTCAAGATGAACGTTTAATCTGGTGACTGAAATTTCTATACATTTGGCGTTTTCACAGAAGACAGAAATGCAGGCAATAATCCAACAATCCGGATCACAAAGAGACCCTCAGTGCAGTGGATTTGAAATAAACACAATAGTTTGTCAGAGTGACTGAGAAAATACCCATTGATAGTACTGGCTCCTAAACTCAGGCCCAATTGCTAATATGCTAGGTTAATTACCATCTTTTTTTTTTTTTTTTGCTTTAATATGTTGATCAGGGATGCTGGTGGTGGTGGTGGTGGTGATTTTTTCTTTTAAAATCCGCTTCAAGTGTCTGACATCACAGATGTTTCAGCTGTTCACATGGTACAGATACTAGATAAAGCCCTGAAGTTCTAAGCTTTCTAGAAGAGGAAATTTATAATAACGATGCCATTTTATACCCTGTGAGTAAGATGCTTTCAGGTGTAGATATGTAAATATTTGTTAGATATTCTTCATAGAAGTTTTATGGTGATACTGTACCCATTTTCAGATGAGGAAATTGTTAAATTTTATTTAAGAGTTTAAAAAACTTGACAAGATCATTGAATCTGGATTTATACCTGGGGCTGACTCCAAAGTTTTGATCTTCTTGCCATGTCACATTGCTTCTGCCTTTCTAACTGATTTTACAAGATGGCTTTCTAGGCTCTAAAATACACAGTAATTCTAAGCAAAAATGCTAATAATTAATTGAACTGCCTTATATTTGTATGGTACTTTATACTTTTCAAATTGATATTATGGCCACTAGTTTATGTGTTCTACCTAATACCTTGTGAGGTAATCAAGGTAAGTATTATCCCTATTTTATAGATGAGTGAAAGAACCCCAGAGAGGATAAGTGATTTTGCTTAATGTAAAATAATCTATCAGCGATCAGCTACAGAACTGGACAGGAGTTCAAGTCTTGTTGCTTGCTATTTGGTACTCCTTGGGCAGTCTCTGACTTCCCTATGGGAGGACTGACTGCAGAGTAGACCAACTTTGTTGGTGCAGCAGGAAAACTGCCCTTTAGGTAGGCTAGTAGGTCAAGTTTTCCTTTACCTGAAAATGCAAGTCTTTGGGCCACCTAGCTAATTTTTAGAAAAGTCCACCTGGTAAGGTCTTGTCCTATAAGTTCTGATACTTTTTCCAGGGAAAAAATATTGAATAGTGTTATTCTTGCGGTGTATTGAGCTTAGGTAATTCCTGCTGGAGCCTTTTAGCCCAGGGTCTTGGTCCAGAAGCTGTTAAAATTCTGTAGCTCAACTGAAGTAAGGAGATTTCAAGGAGGAGGAAAAGTTAGGTTTGAAAATAAAATTTCCTTATAGTTAATTTGTTGGGTAATGTAATATGTCAGTTACATTATTTGCTAGGTGTAGTTTCTGAGTGTTGTTGGAAAATAAAAGAAACAAACATGTGACAAACCCTTGGTACCATGAAGGAATAAGTACAGAAGTAAGCAAAGAGATAGGGACCGCTGAGAAGCTAACTTTTAATAACTGAATAGTCCTTCAAAATAAAGTCTGAACTTGTTTCATCAAAATTATTAGGGGGGCCTAGAGTAGTATTTGGTGAGGGTGCAGTTCTTGGCTTTGCCCTTTACGATCTGTGTAATCACAGGTAATTTATTTAACTATCTTGAATCTTAGTTTCCCCATCCATGATGTCATGATTGTCTCCATTGACTTAAAAATGTTTACTGAGGACTAAGCAGCTGGATGCTGAAACCATAACAAGGTCCCGTTAAGTGCTCAAAGTGCCCCTTTACCAGGGACATTTGCAATTTAAGCCTTTTCTGTAGTAGAATCTTAGAGTTGGAAGAATAGAGTCTTAGAGGTGGAAGAAATCTTGCAGGTATTTTAGTTTAGACTTAGAATGCAAGCTTATTAGGACAGCGATTTTATTTTATGCACTACTTTACCCCCAGAATCTAGAACAATGCCGGGCATATAACATATATACTGAATGAATTAATGAAAGAAGAATAGTGAGAAAAATAATATTTAGATTCCTAATCTGGAACCATGTGTTTATATGTTAGACTGGCAACATACTAAGGTTTATGGCGATCTCTAGGACTGGAGCTTTCACAGGGATATCCTTCATGGGTATTATCACAGTGTCTGCCTCTGCAGTAAATGCCTGTCTTACCATTCCTTGCATATAAATGTTGAAAGAGTTTTATATGTTAGTTCTGAGAAATGGTAGATTTACTTGTTGATCTCTGTTTCTTTTACTTTGTGGCATAGGATTCTTCAGCCATAGTCTAAATTGACTTGCCTGCTTTTTAATTTTTCTTCCATTAGCTTTCCCTGTATTCCCCACCGTACATACAGCCCATCACACAATGCTTCTACGCAATCATGCTATATTTTCTTTTCCTCTCATGAACTATGTTGTGCTATATGAGAAAATTGCTTCATTTTCAGGGTTCTAGAGTTTCTCTGGTTTTCCTTTAGCGTTTCCCTGAATAGAGCGTTGGGGCTTGTTTTTCATGTGTCCGTGACACCATTGTGGTGGCACTGTGTGACAGAGATTGTTACACAGTTCAGCTCCAAGGAGGGAGGAGTGAAGTTAGGGAACATGGAGAAAGAAAGCAACCAGGAGGGCCTTTTTCCTGTACTTCTTATTTTACTTTCAAAGGGGGAGATGTGGTGATTCCTTAAAAGAGCCAAGAGAGGAGACCTTGCATTCTTATGCTTCTTCCGTCATTATATATTTTGAAAGCACTAGTACTTTTTTCCCTCTATAACACAAGAGGCTCTTCTTTCCATTTTCTTCAAGAAGAAAACCACACAATCCAAGGAAAGGCACTTTGTTTTAGAGGAATGGATTTTAGTCCTGGCTTCACTACCTCTTAGCTAAATAACTGTGGGAAGTTATCTTCTCTGAGTCCTATTTGTATAGACTAATTTTGTAGAGATGATAATATTACTGATTGCACCAAGTTATTATATGAATTAAAAGAAATACTTCACAGGAAAAGATTTCACAAATTATAAATTATGAATTACATACAAACCTATACTTGCGTCTGCTTTCCATTATATCTAAGCTATCAAGAATTTCTTGTTGGTTTAAAATTTTTTTTAAATATTATTTTTGAGAGACAGAGAGAGACAGAACACAAGTTGGGAAGGGGCAGAGAGATGGAGACACAGAATCTGAAGCAGGCTTCAGGCTCTGAGCTGTCAGCACAGAGCCCAATGCAGGGCTGGAACTCACAAACTGCGAGATCATGACCTGAGCCAAAGTCAGACGCTTATCCAACCGAGCCACCCAGCCACTCCTCTTGTTGCCTTTTTAAAGTAGAAACATATCAAGTATTTTTCTCCCTAACTTTTTCCAATAGCTTAATCAAGTTTGAAAGATTTGTAAATCAACATTCAGTTTTCCAATTTTTCCTTGGAATCTTCATCAGGTTATTGTTCTGACTCTCTAAGCAGATGTTGTGTGTCAGTCCAGAGGTGGTTGCATTCACTGTAATCAATCAGATTACATGATTCCGGTATAGGGTTGCAGGATTTTTGCTAACAATGCTTGCTCACTCTGAGGTATGCTATATAATTTGGTGTATTAATGAGAGGAAGTCAGCACGGATGCTTTATAAATCACAGCAACTTTGTGTGAAAATGGTATACTTGGCACACTCTATTTCTTCTTAAAGAGAAATATTTCTCAACTTTCTTTTCTTGTTTTCCCAGTAGCTTTGTATCTGCCTCTCAGGTTTTCTACTATATGTAGACAGACTCTCCTTTCCACGGCTCCTCCAAAACACTGTTTGTAGCAGCAATAATGTGTGAGGTTTTATAAAGTTTTTTTTAAATGTTTACTTATTTTTGAGAGAGAGAGAGAAATAGAGTGTGAGCGGGCGAGACACACAAAGAGAGGGAGGCACAGAATCTGAAGCAGGCTCTAGGCTCTGCACTGTCAGTGCAGAGCCTGATGCAAGGTCAGAGCCCACAAACTGTGAGATCATTTCCTGAGCCAGAGTCAGATGCTTCACCAAGTGAACCACCCAGGCACCCCATGAGTTTTAAATTTTTTAAGGCATGAGAGTTGTTTAATCTTAGAATAATCTGTTGAGTTCAGGTAGAATTGAGAAGTGTCAAGGGGATGCTGACTCTGGAGTGAGACTGTATGGGTGTGGATCCTGACTGCTTCTTAGCTGTATGATCTTGGACAAGTCATTTAACTTTTTTGTTTCTCAGTTTCCTTTGTAAAATGCGCATCACAATAGTACTACATCATTGGTTGTTATGAGATTGAATCTTTCTTTCTCTGTCTCTCTCTTCTCTCTCTCTCTTGCCCTACCTCTATCTCTATCTCTATCTATCTTTGTCTCTATCTATATATAGTGTTAGCTGTTATTGTTATTTTTATTACTGAAAAAACTTCCTCTTATTAAAGTATTATGGGAGCCAATCAATATGTTATTAAGCCCCAATATATTTTTAGGATTCTGCCAGTTATATGGGGGTTACAAATTATATGACATGATTCTTGTCATCCTCTAGAGGTTTTGTTGAGAGTAATGTAAGGTATACTTGGATGGTATAAACTGCCTGAGGAACTTGCTACAAGGCACTTCCATGGATTGACTGACGGGACATAGAGCATAAACAGAACAGGGAACTGACAAATACATATTTGTCTTGAACAAGGTAAATGAATGTTATGCAAATCATTGCAATAGGAATGCAGCAGTTCCTGAAAGGAATGTTCCTGAAAGACTTCTGGACGTGATAGGATATTAGCTGAGCCTTGAAAGTGGGTTCTGGGAATGTAGAGATGGAGAAGGGTCTTGGGGGGGAGGAAGGACTAGGGAATGGGAATATGCACATCATAATGTAGTAGGAAAGGCAGCCAGTCAGTCCAGAGTTAAATCTTTGGTGCTGCCTTTTACTGATTTTGTGACCTTAGGTAATACTTAATTTCCCGGGGCCTCAGTTATCTCTACTGTAAAATGGGGACAATGTTATGTACTTTTTTGAGTTATTGTGGGTCTTAGAACTAGCTTATGTAAAGTAGCTAGCTTGGTTGTCAGGACATGGTTAGCATTCAGTAAGTTACATCACTGCGAATAGTGTAAAAGTTGAAAGCATGGCATTTAAAGTCAGACAGGATGGGTTTGAATCTTCTCTAGCATTTATTAGCATTATAAACAAGTTACCCAAAGCTTTGTTTAGCTCATCTGAAGACCGGGATGAATTAGTAGCTTCATTGTGGAATTGAGATTTAATGAGTTAGAGTGGAGCATAAATAATTAAAATTTACAATATTAAAAATTACAGCATATAATATGTACTCAATACACATTAACCATTGTTACCTTTACTAACACAACATCTCTTTCCTAATTCCCAGACATTTCTCTTGTGATTATTCATATCCTTTCATCTTTTCCTCCCCCTCTTTCTTCATTTACGTTCTTTCAGCAGTATTTATCAGTAGCAGTCGTAGAGACTGAAAGCAGAGACTTAAAAGAATGTGGAGGTAGCAAGTAACTGGTTAGCCCAGTCAGCACCACAGGTCCAGCAGAGCACCAAGAAAAAGATAAGAAAAGGGAAGTTAATCACACATAAATACAGATGACAGGGGCATAAACATATATACACCCTTCCAGACGACCCATCCTTCTTAAGGCTGCCAAAGATGTTTTTGTAGGGAATTCAGAACACGTTACTCCCTTGGTTAAATTCCTTCAATAATTTGCTATTTCCCTGAGGATAAAAATCCAAACTACTTTGAATTGCATTTGAAATCCTTTCTAATCTGACAAGCCTGTCCTACCGGATTTTTTTCCTGTCACTTTCCACCATGCATCCCATATTCCAACCATTGTGAAGTCTTTCTTTAAATGTGACCGTATTCCTTTACATCTTTCTGCCTTTGCATATCCTGGAATGTCCACCAGACATTCCCACCAGATGAACTTTAGTTATTTTTCAGGACCCAGTTCAAAAGGACTTCTGTGTTGCCTCTGATCCCTCCAAAATGAATTATTTGCTCCACTATTTGGGCTTCCACAACACTTTTTATAGCTCCCTGGTTGCTAATCATATCACCTCGCAATGACTTAAATTGCATGAATATTTCTAGCTGGCCTACTATTAGATGGTACTTTTGTATTTATGTGCCTCTGCATATTTGGCAGTCAGGACAGTGCTTGACACAGAGCAGAGCAGGTAGTCAGTAAATATTTGTAGGCTACATGAAAGAGGTAGTAGGCACATGACTGACAACTTCCTTGGTTCTTAGTCAATTTGTAGATTTTTTCTATTAGGTTTGGCTTAGAGTTATAGAATCA
>NC_043710.1:41302241-41303632 GCF_006229205.1 Suricata suricatta
TCAAAGATTCACTATTGAAGAAATGTGAATAATTCAGTAGATTAGGAATGATAATTATAAAAGTTTTTCAATTTTGGGAAACTGTGAGGTAGTCCTTATATGAGAAGAAAAAAGCTGGATAAACAATGCAATATTCTTTCCCATAACAAAGCTTGGGAGAACTAGGAATTCTGTGGCTTGATAGGTGTGCGTTAGGTACTTGGTAAAGAATCCCTTAGTATGCAAGACATTGGGTAGTCATACTTGTTTTTATAATGATAGTGCAAACAATTTTGTGCAATGATTCATGGGAACAATTGGATTCTCATGTTCTCCCATAGCTGTTTATGACAATATGTTACCAGCAAATGCGAGTGAGAAATTTGTAGCAAATAGGTGTAAGGAAGGGGGGGATGATAAAGTAAGGAGAGAGGAATATAAGATAACTAACATTTCGTTTCTTATGAAGCTAGACTGCTCTGGTGTATATATAAAAAATGTGGACATTCAGATTAGTGGTGAAAACCCTTCTTCAGCTTTCACATTCAATTACAATTTATAAAAGTGCAAGTCCTTGTGTATGAGTTTTTCTATTTCTTTCCCCTAGAAGTCAGGGTATATGTAATGTTATATGGTAGTCAGATTTTAAGAGGATATCTAAATTACTTGGTATTCCCTGAAATGAACTCTAGATGGGCCGTGTGTTAAATATATACTGCTCAAGTACCTCATTTCATTTTTTTTCTCAAGGCTGTCCTCAACACCTTTTGTGATGAGACAGCTGCAGTTGTGTCTGATGCTTCTGGTGTGGCCTTTCTGGTAAGAGCTGGAAGGTTGAAATTGGATCTCACATTTCTCCTTGAAATGAATGGGCAGTGACATCCTTATTTTATTTCACAATTGCCAATATAAGAATATAGTTAAATGTTGACCATCTAGACTAACTAGAAAAAGCAAGTTAGGGAAAAGATGGATAGTTAACAACAAACATCTCTTAGGAAATTTATCAGATAAAAACTATAGTGAAACTCTCAGCTTTGTGTGCCAATACCTTTAACTATTTCCATAACCAATTTTGTTGTCAAACTGTTTAGAATGAAAGTCAGATGCTTCTGGTGTGGCCTTTCTGGTTAGAGGGTTGGCTGTGCTCCTTGTTTCTCTCACTTTTTCTTTTCTTTCCTTTTTTTGGTTATTAACTTGTAATTAGACACTTCCAACCCTAGAAGTAGAAAGGAAGGAAAAAGATAGCTAGCCCTTTGACTAAGCTTGGATTAAATGAGTAACTGGAATATTCTGAAATGTTAAAGATAAAATTTTATGGGAAGTATGTAAGGTGGTAAAGAAAAATTCAGATAACTGAAAATAATTATTTAATTTAGATTTAGTCAGTAACCTTTAATTCTTTTTAAAAA
>NC_043710.1:41303732-41409942 GCF_006229205.1 Suricata suricatta
TAACACCCAGTGCTCTTCCCCACAAGTGCCCTCCTCCATTACCACCACCTCCTTTTCCCCTCCCCCTTCCCCTTCAACCCTCAGTTTGTTTTCAGTATTTAATAGTCTCTCGGGTTTTGCGTCCCTCTCTCTCCCCAACTCTCTTTCCCCCTTCCCCTCCCTATGGTCCTCCATTAGGTTTCTCCTGTTCTCCTGTTCTCCTGTTAGACCTATGAGGGCAAACATATGGCATCTGTCCTTCTCCGCCTGACTTATTTCGCTTAGCATGACACCCTCGAGATCCATGCACTTTGCTACAAATGGCCATATTTCATTCTTTCTCGTTGCCATGTAATACTCCATTGTGTGGATATACCACATCTTCTTGATCCATTCATCAGGTGATGGACATTTAGGATCTTTTCATGATTTGGCTATTGTTGACAGTGCTGCTATAAACATTGGGGTACATGTGCCCCTATGTGTCAGCACTTCTATATCCCTGGGATACAGAAGTTACCTTTAATTTTAATAGCATCTGCCCTGGAATTAGGTCACTTGAGTTCAAATTCTGCCTTTTGTACTTATGAGGTGTGACTTTAGGGAAATTTAATTTTAAAAAAATATTTATTTAGTTTGAGAGAGAGAGAGAAAGAGGGAATCACAAGCAGGCCCTGCACTGTTAGCACAGAGCCCGATGTAGGGCTGAAACTCAGGAACCATGAGATCATAACCTGAGCCTCAACCAGGAGTTGGATAATTAACTGACTGAGCCACCCAGGTGCCCCTAGGGCTAATTTTAATTTTTAAAAAATCAACTTTTTTCATTTTTTTCCCTTGGTTTCCTTATCTTTCAAACAGGATCAGTGACATTGTCTGAAAGCTAGAACTGTTCTGAGAACTAAATGAAGTAATACATGGAATACAAGTAATACACTCAGTACAGTGACTAATACTTTCTACGCATATAGTAAACACTATTTACGTATCTTTTCAGCGATCTTTCGAACATCCATCCATCCATCTGTCCGTCCATCTATCCATCTTCCTAATGTTTCTACCAACATAGACTGATGATTTGGTGGTGGGAGGGGCTTGTTTTGCCATAGAATATGTAGAACTCTTAAGGTATGAAATGAGTTTTACTGGCCAGGGGTAGGGGAAGAAGAGACAGCTGGAAAACCAAGCTAGGTACAGAAATCTAGAGGCTTTACTCTAAATCCTCTGGTTATGTAAAATACTCTAAATTTATTTCTGCCAGTTCATTTAATAATATTTAAGTAATTGGGCAAATAATATGTACTGAGTGTTTTTTTAATGCAAAAATTATACCAGGTACTTGTGGGAATACAGAAAAGCTAGGATTTTGTCTTTTCCCTTGAAAAGTTTGTAATCTGGTTGGGTTTACTCTTAAGAAATACAATGATATTTCACTCTTTAAAAACGTTATGTAAGTTAGTATGTATTAAGTATTGAATGAGTGACATAAAAAATGAATTTTCAGAGCACTTATTAGAAGTGATTAGAAGAAGGGTGGATCATAGTTACTTGGAATCATCTCCTTTGGTTTCCTATTGATAAGAAAAGTGAGGGAAGTAGGGGGAGGCAGGCAGAATAAAGGTAATGAGGCAGCAATAAGTGAAGTCTGAGTGTATCAGGATACTTAGAATGGAAGATTAAAGTGTAGAATACTATAAGATAAATTTAGAAAAATTGGCTGGATCTGGATGGAGGGCCTTGAATGCCAGAGTCATGAGGTTTTTTTGTTTTTTTGTTTTTTTTTTCTGTCATCAGGGGAAAGCCATTGATGTTTCTTGATCAAAAGAGTGGCCTGATAAAGGGAGTGGCAGGAAGATTGATTTAGAGGAGGTAGGAGGGATGAAATTAGGGAAACCAGTTTAGAATCTGCTGCAAGAGTCTAGGTATGAGGTATACTGAAGCCTATACTCAGGTGATTATGAGCACGGTAAGAAGGTGTGGGCAGAAGAAATTGTATTAAGGAATGCTTGGTGGAGCTTAATGACAGGCTGGCACTGAGGAACAAGAATAAAAGAGGAGACAGATGCAGTGTCATGTTTTGAATTGGATGATTCCGAGAATGATGCTTTTCTGGGTGTGAATGAATGAGGGAGGGTGTTGAGGAAAATAATGATGAAACTAATTTTAAGTTTGTTGAATATGACATAGCAGAGTACATCTTGGTATAAATGTCTAGCAGTCATTTGAGGACTGTTGTATTTCAGGATGATGAGAGCGAGCTCAGTGTTGGGTATATAAATATAAAAATGATATGATTTAAATATTAAGGAATGGGATGTTTGACAAAAAGAGCATAGAGGAAGAATAATGTTTAAGTTGGCAGCATTAATATGTGAGTGGCATTTTCTGTGATTACGTATTCACCTTAAGTTTGAAAAATAAGCTGTTTGCTCATTTCTGTTTGCATCTCTCTGATTTTCCCTTTCTCTTTCTTTCTGATTTTAGACAATATATGGACAGTGCTGATTGTCTACAATGTGTGTACCCTGTGCAGGGCATTGACAGTCTAGTAATGAACAGGACAGACATGATCCCTAGTCTCATGGAATATATAGAATAGGCTTCCTTTAAAAAATAAAACAAAATCTTTTAATATTTTCTATTTTTCTTCTCTTAATATTTTCTATTTTCTTTCTATAAGCTTATGATAATATCTTTGTAAGCATTTATCTCCTTGGGACTAGAAGATATTCTATGACAACAGGTTTTTTTTCTTCCTCTTGTTGATTCTTTTATTATTATTACTATATTGCAAAGAATATTCTGCAGGAGCATATTTTAGGAATGTATTAAGTTAGTCATCACTGAAGTTCAAAAAACACTGATTGCATCCACTGTGCTGGGAGGTTTTTATTTTGTTAAGCTTATAAGTAGGGTTTCTTGGGCCGGGGTGGGGCAGAGGAAGCTTTATTATATTACTTGAAAGTTGGCAAGGTCAAGGAAAAAGATCTTTTCCAAAACAGTCCTATTTCTCAAAAGCAGAGTTCTTTTAATGGTGTGAAATTTATCTCAAATCACAATAAAACTTGCAACCAAAGATTGAACTTTCGCTTTCCTTTTTTCTCCCATCCTCATTCTGCTTCTGATTTAGCTTACAGAGTCAATCCAGTGCCTTTACCTCACCCTTTTCTCTACTCTTCCAGAGGGTAATGGTGGAATAAGAGTGCAGTGTAAGATTGACCGACCATTTTGGATTTATAAAGGACAAAATGTCTAAATTCATATGCTAAGATTCAAGCTCAGGGAGTCTAATGTTGTGATGGTTCCTGATTCATGCCCCTTGCACTCTGCTGTAGTGCTTCTCCATCTTCCTCAACTGACCCAGTTTTGTACGTGTGTTGGAAGATTAAAAATGATATTTAGAATACATGTATCAGGTAAAAATAGAATATCAGCAATAGCTGGTAAGTGTGTTATATATCTCTGATAAAAAAGAGGGCATTATTGATGAAAGAAGAAAACCCCTATGTGTGGAGTGTTTTCAGAACGGGATCGTTTTTCTCCATATTGGAAGGAATGATGTAAATCTGAATGTTTTAAATTTTGAGTTAGATATAGAATGACTTTACAAAAAGAGCGTTTAAATTTTTTTAAGTGTTTATTTATTTTTGTGATAGGAAGAAGCAAAGCATGAGAAGGGGAGGGGCAGAGAGAGAGGGAGACACGGAACTGTAAACAGGCTCCAGGCTCTGAGCTGTCAGCACAGAGCTTGATGTGGGGCTCAAACCCACAAACTGTGAGATCATGACCTGAGCCAAAGTCGGATGCTCAACCAAATGAGCCACCCACGCGCCCCCAAAAAGAGCTTTTAAAAAAACAGTTTGTTTGGAGCAACGTCTATATTTATATCTTAGGAATCTTCAGGGTATGGGAAAATCATGTCAAATTTTCAGTGCTTTAACCCTAACCCAGTTGTGTATCATACTGAAATTACTTTCATAATGGGCCATCCTGGCCACCAAATTTGGACAAGAATTCCAGATGCTGAGTGTTTCAATAATAATTGTGGACCTGTATGGTTGGTTATTTTTCTAAGCTTGGATAGAGATACTAAATCAGTTTTGTTAGGTGAATTTTCAACCTTGAAAATACAGGCCACTTCAGAAGACAAGAATGAAGCATAACTTTTTTTAAGGAGAAATTAAGACAAAAGCTTTTGAGGTTCGATCCTACCTGTCTTTTTCAACTGTCAGAAAGCTTTCTCGGCTGAAAAGAAATCTCTTAAAGCATGGTTTTTTTTTATAATGGATGTGCTGCTGACATACACTTAACATTATTAGCCCAAATGGCAGCAATGTAGTTTGTAGGCCTTGTACTCTGTCTGGAAAGCTGTAGTGCTCTTATTGGTATTTGTATTCGCTTTTTGTGAACTGGGTCTTTTGTGTTGTTTTTTATTTTAATTTAATGTGAGACTAATAAATCTTATTGTTAAATAACAAAGATTGCATCTTTGCCGTCAGTATTAAAATGCACTCTTTTTTGGGGGAAGCCAGATAGATGTGTTTACTCTGTGGAGAGATTTAGATTTGATTTTTTGTTTTCTTCATGGTAATTATGTTTGCACTTTGCTGATCACTAGTTGTGCATTATTACAATGGAAGGTGACAATTTGATTGTCTTCAATTGGAGAAACAAGTAATTTTATATTCACTAAGCTGTCAGGTAACACTAACTCACAGTACTAAGAGCTCCTGGCAATGCAGCCTGGCACCTATATTTAACTGCTTTGATGCTTGTGTAACCTCCGCTGAATCAGAAATGCTTTGCCTGCTGGAAATGGTATTCAGGGTTGTACAATGAGGTTTTCATTAAGTAGACAAACTGAAAATGAACTGCAAAGCCAGTGCTGTTTCTCTCCTCCACTTTCCCCTTCTCCCATCCTATATCCCCTCCCCTTCCCTTCCGTCACCCCTCTCTAGCTCTCCTTCTCCTCTCCGCATTCCTCCTCCTCCTCCTCTTCCTCTTACCTGAAATTTATGCCTTATTTCATTTTCATGAAATAGATGAACTGCTGGATCGCAGCTTTATTTAGCTGAAGGAGAACCTCAAAGATGAACTTCTTTATGTAGTTTTGTTCATTGTCATTATGCGTGAGCCTTCGTTTTTTTAAAATGATCTATATAGCATCAATTTTCATTTTTCTCTTTTTTCTGGCAAAACTAAAAAGTGAAAATAGAGGTAATAATGGAAAAGTGTACAGGGACGGCCTCCTACCCTTTCTCTCTGAGAAGTTATTGTTTTGGTTTGTGATTTTTGTTAATAAGTGCATAAGATATTATCCACTTGTAATTGGGCTTCCCGACTACAGAACTGGTTTCAAGCTGACAAAGACATGTTTGGTGGTCATTTTAAAAATTATGGTTCTCATTTCATGTGAAGAGGAGATTCAAAGTAAGCATATATAAATAAACTCATTCTGCTATTATTTTAGACAGCTTTCATTCACATAGAGGTCTTTCAGTTGAGCTATAAAGTCAATGTGCTTGATTAAAATCCTCTAAGTTAGTGTGTATTTATAGTAGCCATTGTTTGGTTTAGTTCTTATTGTTAAGCGACTGATTTTATTTATAAATTCTGGGCCAGGCTTTCCAAAGCAAAGGTCCCAACAAGTTTCTGGTAGATAAACTGTGAGAAAAATTCAATATTACTATAAACAAAAGTATAGATAGAGGTTATATGAAGGCAAGTTGTTTTGGTCTCATGAAGAAACTGGATACTCAGAGACACATGTAATAATTACAGGTTTTCCATAGGCAGTCAGGCAGACAGGCGAGTCTTTAGGCTGGCTGCCTGCCTCTTACAGCGGATACTAACCAATTAGACAGAGGTGGTTACGTGATGTAACATTATCAGGAGAAACAATTCATGAGTCAAAGCATTCCAAGACATATGAGCTCTAGTCCAAAGAACAGTCTTAAGCTATATAAAGTGACAGCAATATTGTCAGCTAAATATAAACTCTAGAAACACAAACTTTGATGACTTGAGAAGAATCTGTTCCAGGTAGTCCCTGTTTTGTAAGAACCTCAAAAGGCCTTTGGAGACAATTTTGGTGCTTTGGTATGAAAAATTAGAAGGCTCAGATAAGTCAGAATCCATTAATTGAGGTCCCTTCTTAGACATACTTCAAGGGCCTCAAGCATATTTCATTTGCCTCATCTCTGTGGATCTGTAAGAGAACACAAATCAGTGAGTTTCTTCTAACAGTTATTACCTGTGTTTGCTACCATGTATGTTCTGAAAGAGCCACTACAAACACTGAAAGATAGGTTTGTAACCCTCCAAAATAGCTCTGGAGGAAGTGACCTTCTTTTTCTCTGAATTTTGCCAGTTACTCATTAACTCATTTCCAAAAGCTCCAGATGAAAGAGAGACAAAAATCCTGGCAGAAGCCTAGGGAAGTTTGGGAGTGGAGCTGGGGAGTGGAGGTGGTGCTGGATAAAATAATACAAAGAATCAACAACCACCCTCTGGCTTTACTCAAATGAAGCAGGAAAAGCTTTGAAAGGGATGTCTTCATTTTAATTTCTGGAATCAGGGTCCTTCCTCAACCCTCCATCCTTCAACGTGGGAATTAGAGGTACAGGAAAAAAGTTTTAAAATCATTCTTTGCCCTAGGCTGGGTGGACTGGCATCCTTTGTAGGGGTTCCTGAGTATTGTGCATTTTGGCAGCTGAACATATCTGTTACTCATGCTCCTTAAAATGAGAGGCACTGTGTTATATTTTTGGAAAATTAGATGTTTATTTCTCAGTATCAGATCAGTTGCAGCATTAAATTAACAGTGAATTATTAGACTGAAATAAGTCTACCTAGGTAGCCTGGGGCTTAGTTGCAAAAATAAATGTGAATATTGGCCTGAATTTTTAAGTTTTTCTTTAAGTAAACCAACTATTAAATGTTTCTTTATGTTAAAAACAGAACTTCTTTTGAATCAATGTGATACACTTAAAAAGTGAATGCCATTTGATAATTATCTTAGAAATAAAGAAAAAAATTTAAAAATCAGGTTTAAAAAATCAGGTTAAACATATGTTCCAATAAATTTGGTAGCTCTTTTTGAAACTTGTCTAAATCTCAAAGGATAGTTTTAAGATGGATTCTTCCCAAGCAATATTAAAAAATGTAATGTCAAGTGACAATGCCTTATGAAAAAGTTATTTTAAATAATCCTAACCTTTAAAAATATACAAATAACTGTTTATTTAAAACAACAACATCAGATCAGGCTGGTTTAAAATTCTAGAACATTTCATTTTATGAGACAGTGGGATTAATGTGTACATATGAATATGCTTACCATTTTATAAAGTCATGGACCAGCTAATCTTAATTTCTTGTCAAAGAACATACAGTAAATTTACTGTCTGAATGTTTGTAATGGCCTAAACATTTGGATTTTGTACTGGGGTTTTGGAGCAAAATAATTATCATCTTTCTAGAGATACTCCTACTGACTTTCTAGAAAACATTATCAATTGCTAGAGACTTATTTCCAACAATCTCATTCCCAAAAGTCCTAAGCCCTGAAGTTCTTCCCAATGGCCTGGCATCTTGGGAATTCACTTGATCTTCTGGGCAGAGACATTTCAAACTCAGGGAACTCATGATGGGAATTTAGTTTCATGTGTCCCAAAGACATGTAATTCTCTTTGGAGGTTTTACTTGATAATAGCTATGCCCCAGAAAACCATCTTGTTTAACCAATGTGATAAGTTGACAATGTAGTTTTTCTCTCTGATTATAATGTACTCTGTGTAGTCAATACACTAGTACCATGTGAGTGTAATTTCCTCTTTTATTTTATCTCCAATGCACTGTATTATAAATAAACAGTTAAAAAAAACACCAAACAAATCTGTTGCATCTCCTTTTAAGATTGTACCACTGTAGACACTTGTTCTAGTAAAGTAGAATTGGGCGCATTTGATTGCATTTAAATTTTTCATGCTTCAGCAGTTTGGCTGGGAGCACAGTAAAGAAAAATCCCATGAGCGAGGATAGTTTAGAATAATAGAACTTGATTTTGTGTATTATAGCGGCAACATTTGCGCTGCTTTAGTTAGGGTTGTGTCAGCACTTCCATTATAAACCCCTGTTTTCAGGGGGTATAACTAGGGAGATTTTTTTAAAATACAAATTAAAAAAACAATTCATTTGAATGATTTTTAAGTTATAATAGTGCAAAAATAAAACAAAGTAAAGTCATATATAAATTGACCATTTCACAAGGATTTTGATTCTTTTGCTTATTAGTTTTATGACAGCAGCTAAAGTAAGATGCTGTTCTAATACACTGGGGTGAAAGTTTTGGTAAGGAAAAATTACTATGTGAGCATTAAAAATAAAAGTAAGCATCCCACGTGACACTTTAAACCATTAAAACAAGTGTATGTTTGATTTGTGAGTTTGTAAAAGAGAGTAACCATGGTGCCTTTACTCTAACCGTAAAGGCATTACCAAAAGTCAAGTATCTTCACAGCTTCCAGAATAGTTCAGTTGGTCTAGTAAAATGTTTTAAAAGGGAAAGCTAAAGTAAAGCAATGAATGAGGATTTAATCAGTAAGTTGAAGGATTCTTTAATAAAGTAATTGTGCAAAAAGGAATCAGTAAATTGAATCTAATAATCAGTAAATTTAAAACTTTTTTAATAAACTGTGTTTTAAAAAGAATTTGTACACATTTTCCTTTTAAAAATACAACAAAACTACCATACTACAACAAAAACAACAGAAAGAAGCCCGCCAATTTTATCAAAAGGAAATGGCCTGCAGTGGGACAATACACAAAAATCAGCCTTTTCTCTGCTAACAACACACTGAGAACTACAGTAAACTCAAGAACTTAAATAAAATATGATATGGTAAAGTATTCTTCTTGGAACAAACATGTTAATTCCTTTGCTAAAAGGGAGGATTTCGAAGTTGAGTAAGCCTTCCTTGGTTGTTACCCATTATTGTCCTACCTTCCCCCTCTCCTTGTCCCCTAACTATGGTGTGAACTGAGGATGAACAGTCAAATTTAATATTGCTTTATTTTGGCAGCCTATCTTTTATTTGCAACCTTGATAGACGTTTGTATTTGGAGTGCAAAATAAAAGACAAATTGTGTGATGTTATAAATAGGTAGCTTTCCTGAATGGTCACTGGAGGAATCACCAGAAGACTGTTGATGAGGTAGAGGTGAAGCCTTTCCTCACTAATTGTATTCAGCGTGTAATTTCTAAACTTCCCTCTGAATTTTGATTTTCAATTAACACTCCCCATTTGAAGATAATTTTCTATTTAATGTAATTGCAGGAAATAATTTATTGGCTGATTAAGACTGAGGGCCCAGCCTTCCTTAAGAAAACACTCTAACAAACCAGCCTTTAAACTCAACTCAGCTTTGGACAGATTTAGTCTATTTTTACAGCTGCATGGTTGTGTTTAATTAGGATTGTGCACTATTGTTCATTGGTGCAGTTTATACTTGAAATTATTCTTAAGAGACTTTTCATTTTGGGTTTTGTGTCATGATTAATTTATACTAGAGCAACAATCACAGATATTGCTATTGGAAGGAGCCAAGTCACTTTATAATAAGAGGATGTTTGTTGGGGAGCTAAAGTCACTCTGAGTTTTGCCTTATGACTTTCAATTGTATGTAACTGTTTTTAAAAGCAGCAGTAAATCCATTCTTTTGTTTTCAATGTGAATGATTACATTATTGGCACTGTCATTATCTGAACTATGAAAACACTCTTGTTGTTCATGGTAAACTCTGGATAAACTTGCAGCCCAGTTATAATTTGCCTGGTGTTACTGTAGGATTTTACAATGATCCTTGTACAATAAGAAACATCCTTTGGTATAATTTTCCACACGCTTATATACATTTTTCTATTTGTGAGTATCGATAGGAATATACTGATCTGATTCTTTGATATAGTACTCTTTAGGACACTTGATTTCTTTCCCCTCATAGAATATAGACATTCTTCTGCACTTACTTTCCCCATGTTATTTTCTGGTATCAAGTCTAATAGATGAAATTTTATTATTTGTAGAATGATTATTATAAGTAGGTATCAGCATTTTAATGTGTTTCAAAGCACTTCAAAAGCCTGTAATACTTTTATTTAGAACTGTGCATAATTAGATTAGCTGATCTTATATTAATTTTTTTCACTGTAGGATACTAAATCTGAGCCCCCTCATTAATTGTGAGAAATTTAGCATTAGCTGTTAAATCCTATGTGAAACATGGGCTGCTACATAAAAACTACTGTTTAAATTGGAATTAACTTAATTATTTTTCTTTGCACTTGATATTTCCTTCACTGCAATATTCATGAAAGCATGTGACAGATTTGTAAATTTAACTGTTAATCTCAGATTTCTAGACCCTTTAATCAGTATTTATTTGTCTGTAGAAACAGTACTAGCAAGTTAATGATTTGCTAATTTGAAAAATGCTCATGTGGTTTCCTATGTTAACTGATTTGTGCATTTTTTAAAAAATGGTATGAAATCAATTAATGTTAAAGAGCAATTAAGGTGAAGATTTTATTCCTTCATTACACAGCAGTTTTAGAGCCAAAGATGCTATAACCCAAAACAACATAAAGTTTTAGAAAAAATACTCAATTGTCTCTTAAGTTATAAACTTTTGTTGGTTTTATTTCTAAACATTTTGCTAAGAAAATCATCTTGATAAAGCACAGAATGGAGACCTTGTGCAGAATGCAGTGGATGTTTACTTGTGGGTACATAGATGAATGTACAGTAATTGTTTTTGCAGGTTTTTAGAAAAGTTTGTTTGTTCGTTTATTTAGAGCAGGACAGGGGCAGAGAGAGAGGGAAAGAGAGAATCCTAAGCAGGCCAACATAGGGCTCGATCTCATGAACTTGAGGTCATGACCTGAGCCTAAATTGAGAGTCAGAGGCTTAACTGATTGAGCCATCCAGGCACTCTTGCTTTTGCAGTTTAAAAAATATGATGTATAGTAAGCATTTTACAATTTTCACCATAAATGATTTTAATTTTTTATGCACTTCCTAATATAAAATAGAGGCATAGTTGTTTCATATACTCTATTCAAATGTTATAAAATTGCCCTAAGACTAATCAAATATTCTCAGCCACTCAATTAATATGTCACTTAAAAGTTAAGTTACAGTAGTTGACACACTTGGAAGATCTTTAGAAAAGGGTCAGGTTGGCGCTAAACAATGTTAGACTTAACACTCATGATACAAGGTATAAACTAAAGTCAGGACCAAATCTGCTTAGGACTTTCAACATGTATTATGAACTCTATTTATATTCTCCCACATAGACTTCTTTTGTTCTTACATAAAGCATAAAAGAAATTTGAATTTTTTGTACTTTGAAATTATTCTTCAAACTGGCTTATTTGCCAGTTCATTCACTTATTTATTTTCTCCCCATTGTTAGCCATCAACTGAATTACTCTTTTTTTTAAAAATTTATTTTTGAGAGACAGAGAGCAGCAGAGCGAGCAGGGGAGGGCCAGAGAGAGAGGGAGACAAAGAATCTGTAGCAGGCTCCAGGCTCTGAGCTAGCTGTCAGCATGGAGCCCGATGTGGGGCTCGAACCTATAAACCGTGAGATCATGCCCTGAGCCGAAGCCGGATGCTTAAACGACTGAGCCACCCAGGCACCCCTGAATTACTCTTAGAAGCTAATAATCTATTTGGTGGAATTGGGAGGAAAAATATACACATGCATATGCTATACTTATGAAAACCTATTCCATGAAAATTTCATTTGTGCATGATTAAGGGAGAAGATGTGTAGCAATTACTAAGAAGAGGTTTTCTGGGCTAAAGGCAGGGAGAGAGAGAAGTACAGATGAGCTGAGTTTTTTACCAGTGGTTTAAAGTAGCTCATAAACAACTTGAAGTTAGAGAACCAACTTTTTTCCCTGAATTAGCCAAATGTAAGGGATGGTTTGTTCCTTTGTCACTGACAGCCTTTTTGAACCCATGCTCTCTTTTTCTCCTGCAGAAGAATGTCTTCCAAGCAAGCCACCTCTCCATTTGCCTGTGCAGCTGATGGAGAGGAAGCCATGACCCAAGATTTGACCTCCAGGGAAAAGGAAGAGGGTGGTGATCAACATGTGGCCTCCCATCTGCCTCTGCACCCCATAATGCACAACAAACCTCACTCTGAGGAGCTACCAACACTTGTCAATACCATTCAACAAGATGCTGACTGGGATACTGTTCTGTCATCTCAGCAAAGAATGGTGAGCTTTTAAAATCTGGCCACTGTCACTATGTGTGTCCTTTAGTATGGCCTCATCACAAATAGGTGTTTTAGAGAAAGTTCAAAATTACATTTCATAGGGTTATTTGTCTTCAGATCATGAAACAAGCACCATGTATATTATTAATATTACTAATATGCTAGTAACTGGGAAAAATTGGAAAATGGTTTGTGATTTAATTTTTGTCCATTATTTGATCAACTTGCCAAAAGGTATTTAATTTAACTTGGGGGGAGGTTTGGTTATCTTATTTTCTGAATATCTCCTTTTTTTAAGTTTATTTGTTTATTTTGAGAGAGAGAGAGAGAGAGAGAGAGAGAGAGAGAGAGAGAGGAGATACAGAAAGGGAGCGGGGGAGGGAGCAGACAGAGAGGGAGAGAGAATCCCAAGCAGGCTCTGTACTGTCAGCGCAGAGCCCAGTGCAGGGCTTGAACCCATGAACCCCTGAGATCATGACTCAAGCCAAAATTAAGAGCCGGATGATCAACTGACTGAGCTACCCAGACACCCCTCTGAATTTCTTCATCAAATGGTAAACTTGATAATAACACAAAATAGGTATGATCAAATAAAGTGTGGCTGTGTATTAACATTGAAATATGGTATTCAGCAAACATGTCTATATGAATGAGGTCATAAGGTGAATACATCTTCAGTGGGGGAAATGCAGATATTTATCATTTTTAATGGGCATTTTTGATTTATGATAAAGCTTTTCTCACTTCTATGCCTATACATTAATTTCAAAACAGAAAGCCACAGTAAGTGGCATTGTCTATTTTAAAGCAAAAAATCCAATTTTTTGGCATTCTACAGCTGACTAAAACCTTAACATATCTTATTAGATTAGGCATTGAAAACCTGCTTTATATTTCTTAACTTCTGGTTAATATTAATGAAAGATATTTTAAGTGGCCTGTGATGAAAAGTGTTATTCTTTAGTAAAAAATATGGTAATATTTTAAAACACCTTTACAACTGATAACATATGTTTAAATTCTTGCTCTGTGCTTAATGCTTAATGTCAAAGACATTATTCCATAAATTATGGAGGCAGACATTTTTCCTTATCAGATGATTTTGCAGACACAACTAGTGCTCTGTAGCAGTAGGTGGAAAAGTAGGAGATTGGAAGAAAAATAAGACTTTTCTAGACTAACTTTTAGTTCATAGGGGATTATCATTATACAATTAATAGATCCGCTAGAAGATTTATTTTTCTTGCATGGGGGAAAGAGAAAGTATAATAAGACAAGACTAAAAGTCTTTTTTCGATTGAACTTAATCATTTTTGTACCTCCCAGAGGTACAAGGGTGAAATAGATAGCTAGTCACTGCAACTGGCTTTTTGAGAAGATAATAGGGCCATGTATTTTTTTTATGCCATCAGATATTTATGGAACACCTTCCTTGGGTTCAGTATTCTACTCAGTGCTGGCTATATTGTGGTGAAAAAAACATGCATGATTATGCTTCCATGGAACTAATATCTAGGAGAGGGGACAGAAGTTAAATAAACACACATACATAAGTATATAATTAAAATTGTGACATGTGTTAGGAAGAAAAAGAGTAGATTGCTATGTGAGAACATAATGGAATAAACCTAATTTAGAATAGATGGATAGGAATGCCTTCTCTGACCTAAGGATGATAGGAACTAGCCAGGCAAAGAATATAAGAAAGTAAAAATAGCAGAAGGAACAGCATGGAGGAAATATTTGAGGTGAGAAAAATACAGCTGAGTATCAGGAAATGAAAGATAGTCTTTCACTGGAGTGTAATGGATGAGAATGCAGTAGTAGTGTCAGATATGGTTGGAGAGACTGGTAGAGGCTCTATCCAACAAGACCATATAGATTGTGCTATGGGTGAAGTTTGAATCTTAGTGCAATGGAGAACCATTGAAAGGTTTTAGAACATTGCAAATAGATCACTCTGGCTGTAGTATGAATGGATGGGAAGGAGAGTGAAAAGAATGAGACCTGTTGGGAGCCTACTTCAGAAGTCCAGTTAAGAGATGGTAGTGGTTTGGGCGGATGGGATACAGAAAAGGGATGGACTCAATATATATTTCACCACTTATGCCAAATATAGTCATGGGCAAATAAAAGTAATGAAGCTGAAAAATATAGGTTGAGGCAAAAATAATATGCTTTAAATTTTACTTCTTTAGAGACCTGTTATTTTCCTTAGTAAAATTTTGTTTGTATTTTGGCAAGTGCCAAATTGCTTTAGTGAGTTATTCTCTAAGTTTTATGATCTAAAGTTTTATCTGAAAATATATATTAATAATTTTACCAAATTTATATTAATAGGGATTTATAGTAGTATGAAATAGTTCAAATTTGCAAATATGTTATATATTAGTATAAAAGAAATCATATTTGCTGGAAATGTTTTCAAACTTTCACTCTCTTTTGATATCAAGCACTGCTTTCCACTGGAGCCTTTGTGTATTCTGAATGTCTGGAAGCCAAAATATTTTGTTTTAACTCCCACTCTATAGTATTTCCCAGCTGTGTACTTATATGGTATAATAAAAGGATTTAACAAATGGGAAAAAGCAGCTGCATTTGGAAATTCCCTTTGTGCTCCCTTTTCATTCGATAGATTCAATAATGTGTAACAACTGTAGCATCAGACCTGTACTGACTCACACTGCAAGTATCATATCACCATCCAGTTTTTCTTTATGGGGAAGAAAAAGAATAGAAGGATTTTAGGTTTCTGGGCAGTTCTGCAAACCTACATATAGTGTGTGTGTGTGTGTGTGTGTGTGTGTGTGTGTGCGTGCATGTGCGCGCGTGCACACATGCATGTGTGTAGGGTGGGGAGACCTGGACTAATGTAAATTTTAATAAACATTTTACCTCATTCCACTCTCAAATAATTATGAAGTCTAAAAGTATTATTATGATAAAGGAAACTTGGTTATTCTCTCATACTTGTTACCCACTGTAATTGAACCCCATAAAAATAATTGTGGAGAAATAAAATTTAAAAGTAAAAAAACCCCACAAATTCTCCCAGTACCTATTCAGCTTCCATTGTTATTAATTTTTTTGATGGCCTTCACTCATGAACAGTTAGAAACAGGCACTAAAAATTTCTTATCTACTGGGTTCAGGAAGAGTTTTGCTTTGAAATATCAAGATCACAGAAGAGCTTTACTGTAGGTGAGGGTGAAGACAAAGCAGAGAAGTTCTGCTAGTCCCCCCTTCCTGATTAGAAAAAATAATCTTGGAATGTTGAAATTCTGATTATTTTGAGGTGGCTTTTCAACAAAATATGAGACCCCACTGTTCAAACAAGGAAAATAATTCATTATGGCATTAGCAAAGGAGAATACAAATTTTAGAGTTTGACATTCAAAGGCCAACTTGAGATTAAAAAGTTTTAGGCTCTGATTTTAATTATAATAGCTTATGCTATAGACACCAAAAATCTTGATTTTGTTTAGTGTAAATTGATAAATTCCATTTGAAGCCTGAAAAGTTAGTATAAATAATAAATCACTGTCCTTTTTTTACTATATACAGCCACTACTACTCATTATGGTATGAGTGTACCAGTACTTTTTTTCCCATAGGAGTTATTAACACTGTCTCCTGATATGTGTTTTTGTTCCCTTAAGGACTGATTCACTAGACAGGAATAAATTCAGATCATTTTTTCATGGAAAAATGTGTATCATTCTTTTCATTGTTAACAAGGATTAAGGAAAATTTATTGTTATATTTAATGACTGGCAGTATGATACTGTGTGTAACTATTATCTCCTAAAGGTTACTTGAATATGTAGCACCTACTAAGTTCCAGGCTCAGAGCCTTGCTTATGAATAAGACAGGAAAGAGCTTTGCTATCATGGTCTTTCTAGTAGTATGGCAGACAATAAAGAAGTTTCACAGAGTGAGACAATTTCAGACAATGATAAGTGGAATAAAGAAAATTAAATAAGAAAATGTGATCTAGAATGACTACTTTAAACAGTGCAGAAGGTCTTTTTGAAGGCATGACTTTTGAGTTGAGATTTGAATGAGAAGGAACCAATTAGGCAGACATTTGGGGAAGACACCAGCTAGAATATATAGTAAGTGCAGCAGCCTTTTTAGTTGGTGTACTTGAACAATAGAAAAGAATAGAGTGGCTGGAATGGAGTGGGTGAGAGAGAGAATGGTATGAGATGAGGTCAAAGAGGAAGGCAGATGACAGAGATTTTAGGGGTATCATAGGCTATACTGAGGTGTTTGGACTTCAAATGTGAGAGGAAGCCTTTGGAAGATTTTAAGCAAGAGACTAACATGATTTAATTTATGTTAAAATAAATCACATTAGCTGCTGGGCAGCAAATACATTGTGGGAGATAATACCAGAAACAAATTTGGTAAATTATGGCAATAGCGCCAGTGAGAGTTTGAGGGTTAAGTGGAAGAGTGAACAATTAGGGAGGTTATTCTTTGAGTTCCTCTAGATTCTGAAGAAGACAGGATTTACACAGAAGGTGAGAAAAATATTTTAAGCCATGTGGGCATGATGTTAGTCAAGTGAGCAGAAATTTAGTTAAGAATGGACAGGAAATTAAATTGTGAAGACCAAGGAAGGGGCCGGGAGGTAGGCTTGCTCCTGGACGGAAAATGGTCTCATATGAGCACAGAAGCATTTTACTTAAGAGGGAACTGTTTGCAGGCAACTACTGGGGTAGGCCATGGGGATGCGGGCAGAGTACCAACAGAATCTCTTATAAGATCCAAAAAGTGACAACAAGATTGTAAGTGTAAATGCATACACATATGCATCTGTGCTGTTGCATGCATGCTTATATTGATATGTAATTTAAGTCAAAATGGGATTATATGCATCTGGCTTTTAGTTACTAGTGTAATTAAGTAAAAATAACCATACTGGACCTTTAGCCCCAGAATATCAGAGCTTCTTATTTTGGAGACCTACTTAAATTCCCCTGAGTGAGTTTAATGTTTTAGAAAAGTTTTAAAAATATTTTTTCACTGTAAATCAAAGATGCCAATGATGATGACCTTTGTTGTAATTGAAAGAAAATAGTCATAGGCATGTTGGGATATTTAATAAATACTAGGAATAATACTGTCTTGCTTGCAAATAATTTCTCGTTTCTACCTTTCTTGTTTTTAGTCCAGAGACGTTGCTAATTAATTCTGGAGTGTTCTATGTGGTTCATTTCAAGTCATAAAAATTCTGGTGTGAACTTTGTACCATGACTGGGATTGGAGCTGTTGTCATATATGATAACATAGTTCAGGAGTTTTGAGTGAGGATTAATCCTTCTCAGCCATTATTTATGTTGTGATAGGCTTTTAGAAGTTTTCTAATGTTTTTAAGCTTTAAAAAGATTTTAAAAACTTGAGTTGTTGCCAGTTTTTGGTAAGATTTAGTCATTTAAGATAGTAGATAACACCCAAATGAAATGTATTCTCTCACTTTTAATGAGACCATACTTTAGAAAGTATAGTGAAACCCACTAGTTTGCCTGGTCCCATTTTATAGTCTTAGCACCTAAGGCAAGATTTATGTGCATCTTTTTAGTACTTGCTTGGTCTGAGAAGCACGGGAAAAGAACCCGTGAACTGGCAAGGTTTAGACTTCCTGGAAAATTTAGTTACTATTCCTCTCATTTTAAGATTTTGGAAATTCATTCAATTTAAGTAAATTTCAAACCTAGACTTCTGGTAACAAGCGAAGAATGTCCGTCCTCATTCCCTGAGTCATGAAGCAACATTCTTCAGGAAGCCCTTTGGGAGATTTCCCATTTTCTGTAAATTTGAAACTGTATCAGCACATAGTACTGTCTCTTTTTAAATCATTGCAGAAATTTAGTGACAGAAATGTACTTACAATTTGAACCAAAAAGTGAAACCATGTTTTATTGCGTGGTGTGGGTAGTGAAACAGACAACTGACGTTTTCTAGTGTTAACACATTGATCATCTTTGTATTTCTACACCCTGGTTATGTGCACTGTATTATTCCTGCTAATAAAAAAATGGAGGTCTTTAAAAAAAAGATCTTTCCCAAATCTGGGTTTAAAAATTTTTTAATGTGTTTTTATTTATTTTTGAGAGACAGAGAGAGACAGCGTGAGCAGGGGAGGGTCAGAGAGAGAGGGAGATACAGAATCTGAAACAGGCTCCAGGCTCTGAGCTAGCTGTCAGCACAGAGCCTGACGTGGAGCTTGAACCCACAAACCATGAGATTATAACCTGAGTCGAAGCTGGATGCTTAACTGACTGAGCCATCCAGGTGCCCCTAAATCTGGGTTTTTAAAGTTAAACAAAATGGTTACTGGTATCCTACTTGAAAATATCTTGATGTTTATGGAAACTGGAATTATTTTATTATTAACTTTAATGATATAATACATCTTTAAATATACTTTTTGGAAAAGTTTTCTTACCTCGCATATTATCAAAATCTTTATCAAAAGTAGAAACATTAACATGCTCTAGAATAGTTGGCTTTTTTCTCCCTTGGGCAAGAAGGAATCAGGTATGCATGCTGATTAACACACTCCTGTCATTAACATGTGATTATGTGGGCTGCATATTGAGCACCTGCCAAAATAGAAAAATCCAGTACTTTGCTCCATCTGTGCAAAGACTTTTTGCATTTCTTTTGTATTTTGACAGTTCAAGGAAAATCGGGCCCTGGTATTTTTTTTTCAGTGTAATAAAATTGTGTATACGGAATGTTTTCAAGGAGACGAGATATGCCAAGTTTATTTTTATTTTAATCTTTCAGGCAGTAGAAGAGCCAGTGACTGGAGTTTGTAGAGCACTGACTGTCACATGAATCTCTTAACAAACTCCATTACTGGTATTCACTTACACTTTACAGCATTCCTTCATGTTCATAAGGATTATCTTTTCTGGGATTCAACCAATATTCCCCTAATTTGCTTCATTTTTATGTGATATCTTTATGCCTTGAAAATATTTTGTTTTCATTTTTTTCCACCAATATGCTGCTAGTGTACACCTCGTTGTGATGCCAGGGCTGCTCCTGCGGTTTGATTTTTTTCCTGTTTACTATCCATATGCAATATTCCTTCATGACCAAAGTATAGTTTGGGTTCTTTAGTATTTCAAACACTTAGGAAAGGTCACTTTTCAATAACTGTTTAAAATAAGACTTGATTATTAATCAAAAATCTAGGATGATCTAGTGTAGCAGAGCAGCTTGATTGAGCCACCCATGTTCCAGATAGTTTTATTTTCTTGATGGATCCTGAGGACATTTGAATACAGTAGAGTATGTAGAGTATCTTTTTTTTTTTAGATAGACTTTTTATCAGATTGGTCAGTATTAATCAATGAAAGCTGATCTCAGGACACCAATAATTTTCTGAAAAAAGCAGAACTCCACAGTCTACATAGGTGGTTTGATTAATGTGTACTTTCTTGTACAAAATTCCTTCTTGCCTATTGGTGATTGGGATACATCACTATAATGCAATGTGGTGACTGGAATAATGAAATCTGTGCATTCCTATAAGTCTTCCAAGCAACATGTTGTTGAAAGCAATGTATATATTATATAGCATACAGTCTTTTCCAGGACTGATTTGAACTTTTTATGACTAGAATGATATACATCTTCAGGTCATTCTATATCAGCTTGGATAACATGGTAGTACCTGTGATAGGGAGCATTTTGCTTTGGAAGGAGGAAGCTGGGATTGTATTTTAACTCTTCCTGCTCTACCTTCTTAGGCTAATTTGGATAGGGTTGTTTCCATAAAGGCAACTTTAACATAATGAATCATTTGAAGATGAGATTGAAAGGGCTCTCTTTGATTATTGAGTCAAACCACCTGCATTAAGCAGGAAAGAGCCTACTCTGTTCCTTACATGAACATACCTAATCTTTCTTGAACACGTCTAATGAATGTGCCTTAATTATCTTGATATGCAAATTATCCCACTGTTTGATTGTCCTCTGCAATAAGTTTTCCTTGCTTTCCAAGAGAAATGTAACCTTTCAAAAGAAGAACAACTTCAAGCTATTATTGCTTTTGTTAATATAGCTTTCAGTGTGATGACATTTATTTTTTATACTATTAACCTTTTAAGTATTATTTTGGTATTACTGCATTCTCATGACCTCTAGGCATTATTTTTCTAGGTGATGCAAATTGAGTTCAATAATATATCTCTGTGTAAACCACATTCTCAAATCCAAGGTATAAATTATAAACCTTTGCTAATAAAATTTTACAATCAGGTAAAAATTAGAAATGAATATTTATGCATTTCATTTATCTTCTTTATATTTCATTAACATCCTAGAAAATGGGAAGCCTTATTTAATAAAATGATTGGGAATTATTTTGTAAACTTTTGCTTTCATTATAATTTAACTCTGATTTGTTTTCACTGCCAGTGTACTTAGAGTACCTAGGATACAACATTCTCAAGTTTACAAACTTCTGGGGAGAAATGGGTCTTCCTTTAAGATAGACTATGGTGGTATAAAAGAAGAGATTCATTACCTTGAAACACACAAAATGAGCATTTGGGGGGCATTTACTGTTATTTAGGAAGTTTTTGTTTAGCTCTAGTGGTGGCTTAGTAGCTTTTTACAGAAGGACTGGTTTAGCTAGGATTAAGCTAATGTAATTCATAAACAAATTGAGAAAAGTTTGCTCCTGAATTCAGTGTTAATATGCGGGCCATCTGTTTTTGAAACTATTTTGTTCCTGGTGTGCTTCTACGAAACATAACTCTCTCATTTTTTTTTTTTTTTTGGTTCTTATACTGGTATATTTTGTATGTGAAGTTGATTGTAGCTTATTTGCCTTTCTGAAATTGTCAGTAAGAATAAAATTTCACTGTCCTTTTGACTACTGTTCCTTGGATCCATGAGGACTGACACAGTAGAGCAAGGAATGTACCTGAATCTGAGTTTTTTGGGTATTTGGAAGTTAGAGAAAAAAATATAAATTCATGCATTTGTTCCCTACCCACCACCCCTTGAGAAAGAGCCTGGGCTCTAAGACTATAGGTAAGCCATCAATTCAAAGTTGTGTGCTGCTCCCAAGCATGGCAATGTATAGCTTTCAGACATTGAGGGCACCTGATGACAGAATTAGACCTCTACTTACTGCTTTCTGGTAAATTGGTGACATTTTTCTGCCTACTTTCCCTTTTCCTGGAAATATAAATACAGATAGATAGAATAGATGCTTTGTTAGCAACACAGCCTCTGACGTATCATTTTTAGTCTCTTTGTACTGGTTCTATGTGTTAAAAACTTAGTGGGAACAAACTATAGAAATGATCCCTGTAATATATAAGTCTAATTACATGAAATAGAAGTTGGTGTTTTGATTTTTTACTTTGATTTTCTGTTTGGAGTGTCATTGTAACTACTGTACTGTAAATGATGGAAAATAAGTGCATATGTTAAAAAATTGTGTTATATTAAAAAAAATAAATAAAAAAAAATAAAAAGTAAAAAAAAACTTAGTGGGAGAGGTGATTTTAAAATTTCTGGATTATCAAGAGTTTCTTGTTAAGCCTTTACATGTATTTGACATAGCAGAATGAAACTTGAAATCTTTTGTGGTAGACTTCTCTAAATTGGGACCCTCACTGGGCAAGGTCCAGTGGAGAGAGGTGTTAGTGTCCCCAGAGAAGCTGCAAGGTCTCAGTGTGTTTGACAGAGACAGAGACAGCAGTTTGTTCTCTAGTTCTTCCCTGGACGAACAAGGCCATGGGAGGGCTTCAACATTAATAGAGTAGGATCTCTGTTAAGTAACAAACGGATTGAAACAGGCCTTAATTGGGGTCTGTTCATTTTTAATATTAAGATTTGTGAGATATAAAGGGCATGTGCTGAGCTACTTTTTATGTGATCCCAGTCTCCTCATTTTTAGATAGAAAACCAAGACATAGGTAATTATTATACCAATATTTGTTTCTGGGGGCTTAATTACTACCCTTTTCTTAGTCAATCTCAACTACCTTACATTTTTTCCTAAAAGTTGTATATCTTATTTTTTCTGAAGTTACTCTGATACCCTTGAATGATTGCAGATCCCCTTCTCTTACAATGGCCCAGGTTTCTGTCTTGAATTAAGGATAGGTTTCCCAGAAGCTAGATTAAATAGCATTTCAACAGATTACTTGTGTCATACTAAAAGCCCTCCTCTTCCCTGTTAATTCTGAGCCAGTGTCATACAAGAGGTTCCTGGTGCCGTGAATCTCCTATTTTTAAGGCTATTTGCCTGTTTTTGGTACTAGTTAGGAAGGTTTTTTACTTCACCTCCTTTGCTTCAGCTTCAAAATTCTGGTGTCTGGGTTTGTCCACTATTTCAAAGTACTCTTCATTATTCCTCATTTGGGTGATGGCAATCTGACTGATACCTGGATCCAGTGATGTACATATAACTCAAGCATCCGCCGTGGCCTTTGGGTCCATTTAAAGCACACTAACTGCTTTGCTGATTCTACATAAAGAATACAATTATTTTCATAAGTGCACTAGATCTTCTGAAATGGGGAAGAAAGAGAAATACAACTGCAGAGGAGGACACCATGAAGATAATAGGATTGACACTAGAGTAAGTAGCTATCTCATAAGAATCACTCTAGGGAATTGTTTGAGACTCTCCATACATAGAAACTTGCTTTATTAAAACTTGTCCAATTATACTTCTCCAACTTCTGCATAATCACATCCCTTATTCCCTAAAGCCTCAGATGGTGAAAAGCAAGCAAATAAATAAAAATTCTTGATTTAGTGGAAATGTTTTCCTTGAGATTATTTAGAGGAGACATAACTTAGAAGAAAGGGCATTGTCTTATTTATGTCTGTCACTAATTTGCTGTATGACTTTACGGAAGTCACTTTATATCTTTGGGCTTCAATTTCCTCATCTCAAAAATGAAGGATTTGAACGGTGTAATCACCAAGTCTCTTGCTTAACTTTCTGGGCTTCAAAGTTAAAATTGTCGTAGCCAACTCAACCTAGCCTGGTAGTGTCAGTTGAGTATCGTATGGTAGTTTGAATACTAATGAATTGCCAAATGAAAGTAACTGTCTGGGGTTGGTAGACACACAAATGAGCTAAAAAGCTAAACCTTGATAGAATGTTTCCCATGTGTTGATCTAACAGGCCTGCCTGCCTGAAAGATCTTCTCACTGTTCCATTACCAAAAACTGATAAAATATTCTCATCTCTGGGGCTGCCTGTCCCATGACATTAGATGTTTAAAGTCTGAAGTCTCTAAGGCAGTGGTAGTGTGCCTTAATTCTCTGTTTAGAATATTGAGTACATTTAGTTCAGGGCACTACTGTTTGAGAGAGGGAGAAACAAATTAAGACATACACAGGGGAAAACAATCAGGATGGCTGAACCATATCTTATGAGGAAGAAATCAGGGATGTTTTGCCTAGAAAAAAGAGAAGATACAAGGATACTATAATAGCTGTGTGTTTTAAAATGTTGTCATTCTAAATGCTTACATGGGATATAAAATGCTGAAAGATTATTAGTATTTTATTAAGTGTTAATATAATGACATTCTGTAATATTCTCTTATTAATATTCTTATTGATAAGAATGTTTGACAATCCTTCATGGATGGAATGGACTGCTTTGGGATGTATTACATCTTCCATTATTGGAGGTGTTTAAGGAGAGGCCTAAAAATTACTTGTAAGGGATATTGTAACAGTGAACATCACTACCACAAACGTCACCATTTAATGAACACTTATGCTGTAATAAGTACTGTTCTAAGTGTTTTTATTTTATGAATTCATTTAGTTTTCATAACAATGCTGTGAAAGAGGTTCTGTACTGCTGTTATCACTCCCATTTTAGAGATGAGGAAATTAAGACACAGAGGGGGTAAGTAACTCATCTCCATTATATGGCAGATAGATGGAAAAACTGTGAATTAACTGCAAAATCTGGGCCAGAGAGCCTGTATTTTCTTAACTATTATACCACTTTGTTTTTCTGCACAGGGGATGAATCCTAGATGGGATTGAGCAATTGGATTTTTAAGGACCTTTGAATCTTGAGATTTTGATTCAATATGTGAAGCTGATATGTATAGATGAGGCAAAGCTTTTCTATGTGCTTGTCTTGACAAGTTGGGGAATTTAATATTTTTTCTGTATTTTATTTCCATTTATTAAATATCATGGTGATGAGGACATTTAAAAAAACTTAGTATTTTAATTTTTTTCTTTGAATCAAAATAATACTTTAAAACAATGGCTTTTATTTCTTAGGTTTTAGGAATCATGACACTTTAGCAAACAGTGGTAATAAATTTATATTCTGATGAATAATGAATAAATTTATTATTGAACAGTATAATAATAGTGTAAAGTGGCATGGTATTGTGCTAACTTTGAGAATGCTATATAAATCTAATATATTCTAGCAAGTTTCAGGGTTTTTTAAAGTTTATTTTTTTATTTTGAGAAAGAGAGCCTGAGTGAGTGGGTGTGGGGCAGAGATAGAAAGGAGACAGAGAATTCCAACCAGGCTCTGTGCTGGCAGCTCAGTATATGGGGCTCAAACCCACGGACCTTGAGATCATGATCTGAGCTGAAATCGTGAGGCTTAAATCTGTGAGCCATGAGATCATGACCTGAGTCAAAATTGAGAGTCAGAGGCTTAAAGGACTGAGCCACCTAGGTGCCCCCAAGTATCAGTTTTAATAAAAGAGAAAAAGAACAATACTTTGTTTTACTAATAAAGTTAATGATATTTTGTCAGGAATAACTGGCTGTTAATTGGAACTAAATTCAGTATTTTCATTTATTCAAGCTTCCTTAAACCGATGCTTTTCCTTAAAATATGTCACATTAGAGAAAAACATACTCTTTCCTCTGAGAAAGAACCTATAAATGTTAGCAATTTAGTTTTCAGCATATTAAAAAGGTTACATTTCCTTTGTTAGCAAGAAGTTATTGGACCTAGATTAGGTAAAGCTTTATCTGTCAGTCACCCCATAATACTGTAGTAGAATGTGTCTTATAAAACACAGTTATCAGGTAGTTTTGGGCTTATCAAAAAGGAGTGTTTGAAGGTGAGAATCAGAAAAAGCAGTACATATCTACTGTATGTATTTTAATATATTTTAATTAAGTTATGTATATATACTATATATAGCACATATACTATATACATATAACCTAATTAAAATGCATGTGTATATGTAATATACCTTGAATGCTTAATCAAAACTTACAATATATAAAATGCAGTCCACACAAAAGGAGGGATATAGAGCCATCTGTTCTGGGAGAGAAGATTGACCACTGACATGGCTGAGTTGCTAGTACACCAACTTTTAGTTGGTTTTATTATTGTGTTTAATTTCTTTACAGACATTGCATTCCATTAATTTCCTTCAGTCAAAGATTACCAGGAACATACCTGTAATTGAGCAAATTGGGCTATTACTCATTACAATCAGAAGAACACATACCACAGAGGATCACTGAATAAGAAAGTATTCAAAAGAACATTTTGTAGGATTTGGGTTTTATTTGAGTGATCTGGGGTAGAGTCTAAGGAAACAGAAGCTTGCATAGATAGGAGGCTGTCAGAAATCAGGGACAAACCTATAATTTGGTATCCCAATAATCTTATCTAGGGGGGTGGGTAGACTAGAGTGAGGTTAAAGCTATAATTGGAAAAGCAGTATAACTGAAATGGAAAACACAAAAACAAAATGACAAGAGTGCAATAAGAGTGGACACATTTTATTCAGCCTTGCTAATGGGTGGAGGAAAGAGTACGAGAGGATAAGACTCTGTTCCTACAGTTAGATTGGGCAGGAGGTAGGGAAGTTGATTCATGCAGCTGCATAGAGAGGCTATCTCCCAGTCATTTCTCCCAGCACCAATGACTTCCATTTGTATGTAGGTTTCAACTCCATTATGGAGGGCAAGATTCCATTCCTGACCTATTGTCTCTGCTTGTCTCAGTTCCTGACATCTTATCTGACTTTTGCAGCCTCAGCCTACAGCTTTCTTCTGTTTGCAGTTGTGACTGCGCTTTCATATTCTTGGTCAAGGTTCAGTTGGCAACCCAGATGAATTAGAGCACTGGTGCACTGTAGCTGCTCCAGGATAGAATGGAGATAATCCATATGCAGTTAGGTTAAATGGGAATTGACAGTATGTATCCCAAGAAAAGCTAATTGCAAATGCTAAGGTTATTGGAGTTTTGTGAGGGGTCAGGTCTTGATGGAATTCATTTGGAATGACTTTATATTAATTTTATATTGGTTTGTGATATTTGAGCATTGATATGGAAGAGAGTAATGTCATGTAGTATTTATAATTATACTTAGATTAACAAGAATAAATTAAAACCTCAAAATGGTGCCAGTGGTCATCATGACTGTATTTTCAGAATTAAAAATTGAAACGCAAGACAATTGGACAAAGGACATTTTAATTTAATAATAAGAGTAGTTATCATTGTCCCCTGAGCACTTTATATATTATTCATTTCTTACAGCACTATTTGAGGATATAATTTTAACCCCATCCTGTAGAAAGGCAGAGTCTAAGTCCCACCCTCTTGACTATGTGCCAGCCTGATGACTTACTGTTGAATAGATTGCACTGACAGTTACATGGCATGAGTCTCCAGACTAGGTTAGAAAGTCATTTGACTCTTTCTGAGGGTATACACCTTTGTAAATCTGAGCTACAATGTAAGAAGTCCAACTAGTCTGAAACCAAAATCCTGGAGAGAAGAGGTCACGTGAAGAGATCTCATAGAGACAGAGAAAGATGTCCATGAAACCCCAGCTTCCAGCTTCACACTCTAGAAGTATTCACATTTGTGAATAAAACTTTGATATGACTCCAACCTTAGCTACTGACTTACTGGCAGCCTCATGAGAGACTTTAAGACAGAATCACCCAGCCCAGATGCTGCTGAATACCTGATCCACAGAAACCATTAAAAAATGATTATTATTGTTTTAAGCCCTGTCTTAGGGTGATTTTTATACAACAGATAACTAATATAAGGTACTTCTTGGTAACTCTTGGATTAGGGTTAATAACAAAGTGGAATTCATGTCTCAAAAGAAAAAGATTTAGAAGGTAGGTGTAATTGGAATTATGGCATCTTTTACTGTTGAGAGTGACTTTATGATAGCCTTGTGGAATGGGTAAAGCACTGGATTTGGAGTCAGAAAACCTACATTTGGATTTTAAACTAGTTCTGCCAGTTCTACCTGTGTGATAGGAGGGAAGCTACATGACCTTTTGAGTGTTGCTTTTCTTCTTGCTAAAAATGAAGATAGAGAACTTTGGTATTCAGTCCTTGGCAACACATTTTTAGAACAATGTCTAGAGACTGGATTGAATCAGAGGAGATGAAAGAGCTGGAAACCATGTCAAATGGGAAATGGGTAGAAAATGGAGGAGTGTCACTTAGAAAATAACTATTAATTCAATCCCTCCCTTAAGATATTTAAACAACTCTAATTATGAAAGAGGAAATAGATTGATGTTGTGCATCTTTTGAGGGTAAATGGGAAACAAAGGGTGATAATTATAAGGATCTAGACTGCAAGGATTCCTTTTTAAATAATTAAATTTATTAGAAAATATTATTTGAGAGCCTCGGCTGCAGAAATGCCAAGGAAAGAAAGCTTGGTTATTTTTCTGGGTTCAATACAGGGAGATTATAATATACTAACTCTCTAGACATCTTCAAGGGAGTTGATTTTTTTTTCTTAAATTCTATTTTATATTTCCTTCAAGCATCTCTTCATAAAACTATTTTTGTTTTTCTTTATTACATAAACTGTGTTCATCAATGATAAATTAGAAAACACATAAAGCAAAAGGAAATAAAAATTACCAGATCTCATTACCATTGAGAAATTGCTATATTGTATATCTTCCCAGTGTCTTATTTGTTTTGTAGCCATGTTTACTCATAAGCACACATACAACAAAACTGAGGTTATGTACTAACCTAACTACGATTATTTTTTCCCCTACTTTATAGATCTTTATTTGTAAATAAATTGTTTCTACATTTTTTGGTATTCATGTTCAACCTTGACAACACTATTTATTACCTCCTTAAAAGTAGTATTTATAATAGAATATTTGCAGAATATGGATGACTTTGAAAAGAAGATTAAAACTACCTATTATCCCAGTATTCTGAGTTCTGTTAACATATTCTTGGACATTCTGGTGCCTTTTCTTCTGTATATAACTTTTACTAAAAAATGTATATTGATGTTTCTCACTAACATACTTTTTACTAGCAATACATTATGAATATTCTCCCATGTCACTACATTTTCTGCAAAAATATGATTTTCAATAATTTCAAATTACTCTACCATCTGGACCAAACCATAATGCCCTCAAATGATCCCTACAATTGGATATGCAGATTGCCCCTAATGGTTCATTACTGTAAACAACACTATATTCAACATATATAATACTGTTTTTAATGGTTGTGTGGTATTCCATTGTGTAGCTATGTCATCTTTTATTAAATGAATCCTTTATTTTTTTAATGTTTCAGTTCCCAATATTTTGCTTAAATAAGCAATCCTGTCACTATTAGAACAAATCTTTACTCTCAGCCTTTTTTTTTTATTATTATTCTTGACATATTTGGTGAATAGTTATTTCAAGTTCAGCAGCTGGTGATGTACTTAACATTTTGTTATATGCTCTGGGGGCATATAGAAGAAACATGAGACATGGCCCCAATCCTTCAAGTGTTAAAATTTAGTTGCAAATATGACTAATACATGCAAAATAGTAATGAATAATTTATTTTAGTTTATTATTAAATGCTAAGTTGTGTGGTTCTGATTAAGTGCTTCGATGTGTAGTTCAGGGGGTAGGAGGGTAGTGAAGCCCAGGATAGTCAGGCAGGACTTCAAGGATGAAATGCAGTTTGATCTGAGCTTTGAAGAGTGGGTTGAGTGAATAGTCAAATAGAATGTGATCCATTCTAGAGGAAAGGAACATCAGCACAAAAGCTCAGAAATGTGTGTGTTTGATATAGTCACAATACCATGAGAAGGCTATTTAAGTTTAATGTCTTTTTATCACCACTGCTGAGCAATCAGTTCTGAATAACAACTTCTGAAAAATCTGGGCAGTATTTATTTTAATGTTTTTTTCCAGTTTTGTTGAGATACAACTGACAATAACATTGTATTGGTTTAAAGTGTACAACATAATTATTTGACATATATGTATTGTGAAATGATTACCATAATAAGTTTAGTTAACATCCATCACTTTACATATGTTTTGCTTTTAATATTTACTTTCCTTATCTTCAGACATGGAAACCTCTTAATTAAATATTCCTAATTTGTGAAAATTGCTTGTGTTTTCTACACACTTTGCCCAATGACTATTTTTTTGTACTACTGTGTGTTTTTCAGTTATCTGCACATAATTTTGTACTGTATTTAATTCATTTCCAGCCAGAAAGCCCTTTAGATAATCTGAATCAATGTTGCTCTATTTTTTATATTAGGATTGGGATCCTTTTAAATAATATTTCAAAAATTATCTCCCCTGTTAGGTTTGGTGATGCCACTGAGGTTGGGAGAAAACACATTTATAGTAAATTGCCTTTGAAAGAACTAATGCTAACTCAGGCTTTTTGTCATGTTCATTTGTTCATTCATGTTATACAGTTATGTTTTCACAAGAAAGAACAAAAGAAGAGAAGTAATCTCTTTTAAGTAATTTTTAAAAATCACAAGTAACTGGCCTTCTTTAAAATGTGCATAATTATATTCACATTATAACATTAAGGCAAAGCACATTTATTTTATTGCCTTCATAGGAAATCAGCATTAAAGGAACCATGCATCAGAATCACTTAGGATATTCATCAAACATCATATTCCTGGTGGGCCCTACTCTTGGCGGGATAGAGGGAGGTGAGGGAATCTGCATTTTAACATACTTGTAGGGAATTCTAAACATTGAAGTTTGAGAATCATTGTTTTAGCAAAATCCTTTCTCAAACCTCTCCTCCACAGCTGTGCTGCAGTGACCTGCAGCACGACTCGGCAAATATCATTGGGCATCTTTCCTCAAATTCGTATTTCGTAGGACTTATTTTGTTTTTAGGAAATTACATAAGTTGAGTTTTTTTCTTAATAAAACTTACTTAAAAGTTACCTAGCCACTTTATAAAAAAGCAAAACTAAAAACGAAACTAGAGATTCTTTGTCAAGTTGTTTTCCCTCTATTTTGGCATTGTTGGCTTTTATCCAATAGTATTCTCTTCATTATAAGTGTTTGGACTTAGTACCCCTTTACTCAAATGAACTGCTTATAGATCTCCATTCATGACAGACCATCATTCCCTAAGTTTTAGAAAGTTAAAAAGCGAGGGAAATAAATGGTAAAATTTACACCTTTCCATTGTTCTTAATGATGGTGTAAGATGACTTATATGACTTAAGCCACTGATGATTTTATCCACTGCCTAAGTTAGTGTCTGGTGATATATTGCAAGTAACTGTTACTGCATAATAATCCCAAAACACTGAAAATAAGCTTTATTCCTGCCCTATACAATGACAAAAATACTAAATGCCAACATTTATTGAGTACAGTTATCTCATTTAATTTATGTGGAAATTTACTTCTCTAGTCTCCATTTTCCTTTTCTCCCCCTTTCCCTACCAGTTATTACTGTAACTTTTGCCTCATATTTCTTCCTCTGCTTCTTAAAGCTTGCTGGGCTTGTTTGTGAAGAAGGAGAGAGATATAGGAGTAATTAAGATTGTTGCACTTCTGATGAGAATCACAAAGGCTAACTGCTTTACATACAGTTTTTCATTGGTCAAGAGAATATCCATGCACAGACAGATAAGGTGAATGTAATGGGCGATGGCTGCATAATAGTTGCTTCCAACCCTCAGTTCTGATTTAGAGAGATATAAGAACATTTTCTTCCTGTAAACTTTTAGGTGTTTATTATTTTCAGTCTCAGATTTGCATTTTTACCTTGCAGACGAATCTAATCCTTTTACCAGTTAACTAACTTCCCTGTACTGTGAAGTAATTCTTGTGCAAATATTTCTGTAATAGACTTGTCCTTTTTAAAACCAACCAAACAAACAAAAAACCATAAAAGTGAACCACTTTTAAATGTGTGTGACTATGTGCTAAAATGTAAGTGGTAAAGATAAGGAATAGAATAAAATTTTTTAACTTTGACCGATGTGTAGTTAGGGAAAAAAGTGATTCTCCTGAAACCCTAGTGGACAAAAATATTCAGGTTGGTTAACTTTCTGGCACTGATTTAGAATTTTATATGTTTTCTGTTGAATACTTAACATTGGATATTGAGGCAAATTTCTCTATTGATTCTAAATTCAAGGATAATGTTATTGTGATGTACATATTTTTTAGGCTGTGGGAAGAGCATTTAACAAAAGTGTCAATGAAAAGAAAAACTTTGCCCATCTTAGTAATAAACAATTATTGAATCCAAACTATTTTAAATGCAAGATGTAAGAATAAGTAGTCAGTGTCCATATTAAAATTAAGTTTTTGAACCACTTGGATTGGTTTCTAATTAAAAAATAAAACAATTTGAATCTGCAATTTCAGGGAAGTTCTTTTGATAATCACTTCTTTAATATTTAGAATTTTTAAAGCAAAGATGGTTACTATTATTTGTTGATCTAAGCCTCATACGCTGTCATTCTGAGTTTAGGATTTTTCTTCAACTATGTGCAAAGAAGCAAATGTTCTAATGGTTTTATTTTATTTTGTTTTTTTAGGAGTCAGAGAATAATAAGTTATGTTCCCTATATTCCTTCCGAAATACCTCTACCTCACCACATAAGCCTGACGAAGGGAGTCGGGACCGCGAGATAATGACCAGTGTTACTTTTGGAACCCCAGAACGCCGCAAAGGGAGCCTTGCCGATGTGGTGGACACACTGAAACAGAAGAAGCTTGAGGAAATGACTCGAACTGAACAAGAGGGTATGTGTGGACTTAACTATGGGCTTTATTCTTTTAAAGATTCCAGGCCTTTCAAAAAAATGAGTGGGATTTCAAGGGCCAAAGCAGTGCGTAATTGGCACTAGCTAGGAAAAAGTTATTCAGAGGTTACCATGGTGATGGCAGATTGTGATCCATTGAGAGTATTAAGCAGATAGCTCCATTTTTCTAAACTTTGTGCATTTTATTTGGTTCTTATGATAACAAATTAAGGTTTTAAACTGACTGCAAGCCTTACCCTTGAAAAAGATGTAGTATGGGAACTTTTGCAGCTGCAACTTACTTTTTCATTTTTCTCCTTTACATCCTTTTGATGGATAGTATTTTATTATGAAAAGAGAAACTGTTTAGAAAGAAAAAAACAAAAATAAAATGAATTTATTTCTCCTTATTTTTATAAATATTACAAATATATGAATGTTATTCTTTCACCTTCAAATGTAGAATTGAGAATTGAGGTGTCTAATATTGTGAAAGTTAAATACTCTAGTGGGAAGTGCTGTGACACATGACATCTATTGCAGATCCCATGTCTCATCTACCTTCTCTACTCTTTCAAGAGTCCACTTAGGTTCATGTAGGTCCTAAACAACAGATGAAAAAAGACTCTATCATAATATTTTTAAATTGAATAAATCAAGCTTAAGGGATTGCTATACTTATGTATGTTCTTTTATTCTTTATGTATAGATTTTAGACTTTGAAATGTAGGGTAGTGAATGGTTCTTGATATTGCTAACATTATAAGTTACATTTAGACTTCAGTGACACTATCAAGAAGTGGGTATATAAGGGAATTTTTCATGTAACTTAATTTTATTCCTCTAAGGGCTTAAAAGTTTAAAAGTTTCAAATTAATTTTTGTGGATGTGTCCATCACATCAACACAAAAAGAAGTTTCTAAAATGTGTTACATGCTTCCCTAACTTATCAACCCGATGATATGGCACAAAATGTAAATGCTTTTTGATGACTCAGGATCATGATGACTATGAACTCCAGTCTTAAAATTATGTGACCCTGTATAAATTCTTCAGTCTGAGCCACAAAATTTAAAATTTGGGATGATACTAATACTTGGTAACTCAAACACTTTGAGAATTAACTATAATAATGAATATAGAAGTCTCATGAACAGTAAACTACATAATCTTGGGGTATTGTGATGATTACCATATTACATATGTCAATTATATTTTTATGCTATAGTGTAAAGATGCCCCCAGAAATCATTGAGATAATAGGACTGTTTGGATTTATGGTTATTTCTCTGTAATTATGAAACTTTGGAGTGCTGTGTCTGCTTGCTATAGGTATCTTTTTTGGGGGGTGTGTGTGTGTGTTGTGTGTGTGTGTGTGTGTGTGTGTGTGTATGTGTGTGTTGGTTTCTTCTTTTTCAATAACAGGTTTTAGGATGTTACTTTTTGCTTTGTTGTGAATAATTTAGAATGTCTTTCATTTTTCATTTATAAATTATGAAAATATATGATCGTGACCTCTGGACCATGTGTAAAATATAAACATATAGGTCTGGGTGAGTTGCTTAGAGATCTTGGGTAACATACATGATTTTTAGTGCATGGACCTCTTGCTTCTCAGACACTTTGTTTCCTCCTACTTGGCTATGTTCTAGAATGATTGAGGCTGTGAGATCAATAATGTTTGATTAAGTGAGATTGCTAGATTATTTTTAATTATGGATTACCAAAAATATCGTTTTAGTTCTAGAAGGAAGTGGACTTCAAGATAATTTAGAGAACTCTTTAATGCAAAAATAAATTGATTTGTGATGATTTTTTTGGGGGGTGTGGACTTTGAGAGAATTTAAAATAATTTTTATCTTGCAAGTCATAGTTAGTTTTATGTTCTTTCTCTTTATTACTGTGTGTCAAAGATTTGATACAACAGAGGCACTTGCTAGATGACACTTCTCTTTTAAGAGAACTCTATCACTATATTCCTACTATCAAAGAATATTTTTATGTACTTTACTGAACTTTGTTTCCAGTATATAAACTATATACATTTTAGGCATCAGAAAACCAGGCATTTTTTAGTGTGTATTAATGTATACATTAAGTATAAATACAAAGTGATAAAAGTAGGCTTATCAAAACTTACACATTTTACAAATCTGAGAGGAATGCTGAATATAATGTATGAAAGAAACAAAGCTCAAAATGTTTTGACAAACTGAAAATGTGAACTTAAAACTGACCTATCAAGATAAAATTTAATACATCAAGTCTAGAGAATGTGACTAAAACTCCTAGCTGCACAAATAATTACTGAAGGAAATTCAAGTAGCAGACACATAAATTTTTTAAAAAGCTTATGAGGTTTAGGTGACAGAAAGTGCACTGGGGTCAACATTATGAATATTGCCCCAAATTTGCCAATGCTGTCTCAGTCAGCATTAACAGAATTACAGTATGTAGCATTCAAGAAGTGGTAGTCCCACTGAATTCCTATTCAATAGAATGCACCTGAATTATTGTGTCGGGTTGAGAATTACCACACTGTAAGAGGGACTCAAAAGCATAGGGATATTGTCAGAGGAGAACAGGTGACATGATAACAGACATACAATTATATAATAAGAGGAATGGTTGAAGGAACTAGTATTATTAATCCCAGAGAAAATAGATCAAGGATGATAGGATGGTTATTTTTAAAGATTAAATTCATGTGGCGGAAGAATATGGTTTATTCTATGTAGCTCCATAAGGATAGAATGAAGATCAGTGACAAGAAGTTGCAAGGAACTGGATTATCATTTATAACAGGATTAATTGTCTAACAGTTGTACCTGTCCATGTATGGAAGTCTTCTTTGGAAGATAATAAATTGTCCTTGGAGGCTTGTGGCAATCTTAATTGATATTTTAATAGGGCTAGGGGACAGAAGATTGGTCTTTTTCTAATGCCAAGGCTCTATACAATATTTTATAGCTCTTCATATACGTGTATATATTTAGAGCTCTAATCAAGAACTACATAGAATCATGATTATTTTCTGTAAGTTTTCTTTTTATTTTACAAGGTGCTATATTAGAACTCAGGGATTCTTACCTGCTTACTGGTTTTTTTGTTTGGTTTTTTTTTTTTTTTTTTTTTTGCCTTGGATTCCTTTGGTAGTCTGGTGAAGCCTACAGGTTATTTTTTAGTTTAAGTAGATAAAGTAAAATCATGGAATTATAAAGAAAATGAATTATATTAAAATATTAAATAATTTAAAAATTTTGTGATATGGTAGAAAGTGCTACTTTACTAGTGCATTAAACAACAAGATCTAAGGGAAGGACTCAAAAAATCAAAAATTTAAAGTAGTGATAAACATAAAAGATATTTTGATACATTGTTAACAAGTTCAATGTGATCTAAAAATACATTATAATTCTGTTGGTTACAGTATCACAGATACTATGAATATTTTATGGTTTGCTGCCTACGTTCACAATTTAAGGAAGTGCAAATTTTCAATTAGAGGTTAGTCAAAAAGGATTTTCTATCCAGATTCACCATCCAAGTCCCCCCCTGGATTCTGTAGAAATGAGAAAATACTAAGGGGTGTAAATGGAAAAGTTATTAGGAGATAGAATTGTTAGGAGTTGACATTTAAGTGAGGAGACCAAGGGAGAAGAATGGTTCAAATGTTGATCAGAGTTTTTAAACTTTGTGTGAATAGGAGGGTGTTAATATAATTAATAAAAAAAATAAAGGAACATGTTTTAAAGATGGGAGCCATGAAGATTTCTATTTTTTATTGTGAGTTTGATTCCCAATTTTAATTATCTTTGGAGCAATAGTACAGAATAGTATAACAGGATTTATGATTCTGTAATAACTATATTTCAGCTCTAAGGACCCACCAATATTTGCCTGGACTTGACCCTTTGAAGCCCTAGGTCCGTCTTCTCATGTGGGACAGCTCTTGTCCCATGAGACATAGAAGAGCTTTCCAAAGACCTTACTCACCTCTCCCTCACCTCTGTTTTCTGGTTTGAAGGCCATACCTTGTGAATGAAAAACCTGTGTGATTGACATAATAAGTGACTATTCCTGAGTCATTCTTGTCCTAGAGAATATTTTGACTCTGTCAGACTAAAAACCTTCCCTCTCACTCCCCCACCTATACCAGATCTATTAAAAATTCATTTATTATGGTCTATTTTAAAGCAATATCCACATTATAAAACAAAACTCTTCACATAGCATTAGGAAAGTTATTCTCTTACAGGCAGATTCTTTCATCAGCCAAGTAGTTGTTTGGTGTTTTATCTGCCATCCCTCAAAAAAATGCCTTCTTCAGAGCAGTGATTTGACTGGATTGCTGAAACACTGATAAACAAAGGTGTTCTGTCTGAAGTGTCTCTTCTGCAAGTGAGATTTGTGGGAATATAGACAAGGTTTCTGTTTTGTTGTAAATGTAACCTTGATTTTCTGATCATAGGTAGGTAGGAAGATAGATAGATGATAGATAGATAGATAGACAGATAGATAGATAGATAGATAGATAGATAGATAGATAGATAGATACATGGAAAGATGGATAGAATGAATATCAGAATCTACCTTTTAAAATACTGTTGATATTTGTGGGTAGAGTATGCAGAAAGGCTTTGATTATAGGTTCAGGTTAAAATGCTTCCAAGATAAAAATCCTTCAGCTGTGATTAAATGATGAATTTTAGTTATCCTTGTATCACCCATCGTGTTGCCAATGTAGCTGGGCTCTAACATAAGCGACAGTTGTCAGAAAATGAATACTTTAAAAAGGACTTCTATATCTAAATACATATATTTAATCAGAGAGTCCTTTGGCTTCTGAAAATAAGTTGTCTAATGAGAATTTCATTTGAGCAGCTGCGACTGAGGAGGTCAACAGGCATTGCCTAGGAGAATATGGCCCAGCTGGTTAAATCTGGTTGTTGTCGTGATTTAAATGGTCAAGTGCTGCTTGTAATCCAGGACCGTCTGTTTGTAAAGGGAAGAGTGAGTGCTTCAGCATAATGTACAGCTGTTTTAATCTCTCTTTAATAATAGCGCTTCAGCCACTATCATGTCTTGTGTATCATACTACTAAGTATATGATCCTGGGCCGGGTAAACCGGTTTGGGTCAGGTTCTGGAGGCATGCAAGGTTGGAGAGAAAGGGATACAAGGATATAAACTTCAACTCTCTGACAAAATAAAATCTTCTTTCCGACTTTTTGGCTCTTTTAAAAGACCTATTCTTTAGGTAATAATTACTGTGATCAAAAAGGAGTGACATAGCTTGTAGCTAGATGGAAACATTTGAATGAGTGAACTCTCCTTGATGGAGGCCATAAACTTAATGGAAAATATGCCGGGTCGCTACAGTTGTACAGAATGCATGTTGGACAGAAATTAGAGTATTTGTCCAGTAAGATTGTGTGCCACAAGCTATCACGATGGAGAAAGTATGTGGTTTCATTTGACTGTGTATGTGGAGAAAGGGCAGGAGCATTTGAGCTTTGGATTCCTGGTGGGATAGGCTTTCCAATGGATTATGCAGCTGTTACCCCACACAAGAATGAACACGTGTTTATGTGTATATCTGACAGATTATTATCATTATTCACATCTCTAAACAATAATTTGGATTTTTACATATATTTTTACTGAATTATAGTTAGTTAGGATATACATTGCTATGTATTGCTTATCTAATAGCTGTGGCTGTACTAAAGGGGAATGTGATATAGTTTCAACAATGGGGAAACTCAGTTTTGAAAGTCCTGTTTCTGCGTGAGCTGGATCTGTGTTTGAGCATAATTTCTATTATTTAGAGGGAGCCTACCTATTGAGAATGTGGGGTCTGGAGCTAGACTGCTGGTGTTTGAAACTCAGTTCAGCATTTGCCAGGTGGATGACATAGGCACCTACCTCTCTATGCCTCACTTTTTTCAATCAGAAATTGAACATAATCATAGTGTTATCATAGGATCAAGATTTAGTTAATGCAACTAAAGCATTTAGAGCATTACCAGCATATAGTAAGTGCTCAAAAAATGTAGCCAACATTACTTTCTAGGTATATGACCTTCAACAAATGACTGTCCTTTTGCGCTTCAGTTCCCTCACCTATAAAATGAGATGAATGATACCTACTTTGCAAGATTGTGTGAGGATTTCACACATTAAATATATAAAACACATAGCCTATATAATTATAATCATTGCTACTATTGCTATTGTAATTACTATTACTGCTATTATTGGAAGAAACATTTTCTGAGGGAAATATTACAGGAATCTCATTTTTTTTTTTTTTTTTTTGCCACAGAATCATAGGAAATGTCCCATGGTGTGAGGGGATTTAGCATTTGGCAGCAATGACGTTCCTGTTTTCTAGAAGAGCAATTCAGTTTAACTCTCCTTTCAGGCTTTTTGGAAAGGCCGATACTAAAATTTCCCCACTGGATGCCAATCTTCCCTGCTGAGAAATATGTGGAATATGATTTTGTCAGTTAGAGAAGTTGGTAGAGGCTTGGATGAGGTTTTCAGATAGTGCCCAGTAAAGAGCAATGTGTTTTGTTAGAGAAAAACATCTATTAAAAGCTCATGCTAAAAACAAAATTTAACATTCATACCATGCTAGAGCATCAAAAGAATTTTTAAGGCAAAATTTATGGATATTAGGTTTGCCACCATTGTGATTGAAGGTTATATTGGTGAAGCATTCAGAATATTCGAGATCCAGACTCTTCTTTATATTTCTCATTCATGGGGGAAGTAGGAAAGGTTTTGGATTTTGCATCACATTAAGTATTCATTACAAATGCCCCCAGAATTATTATTTCAAATAAGTTGGAAATTTCAAGTCATTTCACTGCTGAATTTGCCCAATACCACTCATACTCTAAGTGAAGAAGCAATCAGGTATTCAGAGCAATGCTGATGCAACTTTTCATTTCATTTATTCTGCTTTTTAAAACACTACATCTCTCCTCCTAATGATATTTGTGTCCTTCCTCTTGTTTTAAAGAATTTGTAACATATTCATAGCAAATACAATATAGTATCAGATAGTTTAAACAAATGTATTTTCTGAAAGTATTATACAATTAGGGATTATTATGAGCTAGAACTACTGGTTTTTGAATTATGAAATAATTATGTTTGATATGTTTTTATGTTAAGTATATTTGCTCTCTAATACTTTGGAAACTGGGTATCCTCTCATATAACTTTATAAAGGATATAATCAGCTTGAAGCCTGTGAGCCTCAGACGTTCTGGACAAATCTTGGTTATTTTAATTTGCTGCTGTTTTACAACTCCCATTTACAGTGTTGGCAATATACTAGTTGGTTGAATCTTTTTCTTAACTTCATTTTGTGTGCCTCTACCTTGAAAAGATACTTCACATTTCTTGGTCTATTTCTATTTCTGCGGGTTTAAGCATTCTTTTCTTAAAGCTCTTTCTCGAAGAATGTTAAGCACAGATGCAAGCAATTGCTTTTGATTTTTTTCTTGTACTTACCTGGGAAGCAAGAAGGTGCTCTCCTAGTATTTTGTAGTTTAGAAAAAGGATGCAGCTTTCTGATGGTTTGATGAAATAAACCATGTTCTTATATGATTTTTGAACCTGTAGAGTTTGAGTGATCACATTTTTTTCATTGAAAACTCATTAGATTGACTTCTTCAGAATTCATGCTGGGATTCTGAAAAGTAATAGGAGGGGTGGTTTTTGGATTCATATTTTTTTTCTTTTATAATAAATATGTAAAAATGCAAAGAAAAAATGCAAAGAAAAATGAATATAAAAGGAAATGGTAAATTTAAAGATGCATTTATGTGATATTTGACACATAGATAGTATAGGACATGCAAATAAAATAAATACCTATTAATTCATCATCCAACTTAATATAAATTACACCACTGAATCTGCCTGTTTTCTTTACCTGTCCAATCCCTTGGTTTTCTACCTAGATGTAACTACTGCCAGAACTTTGTGTGTATCATTTACTCTTTTGATTTAAAACATTTTATGTGTCCCAAAATATTGTTGTTTAGCTTTGTTTTGGGACTTTGTAAAAATGGTACTATACTGTAACCTTCTATGTTTGCTTTCTATACTCATAATCATATCCTAAGCTCAATTTTGCTGTGTAAAGCTATAGTTTATTTTCATTTTCTTATAATATTCCATGCCTTATTCTCTAGAATGATATTTAGGAGTGTATTCTCCTGTCTACTGTCTCTGGACTTTTGGATGCTATCATTTTATGCTAGTACAGCCAATGATCTGTGAACATTCTTATACCTCTCTTCTGCTGCACATGTGCATGAGTTATTCCTGGAGTAAAGTTGTTGTTGACCCATTTTTGAATTCTTTTTCCACTCTGTTGGAAAACATTACACAAAGAAGTTGTGGCTACAGTGTTTAAGTGTGTGTGTGTGTGTGTGTGTGTGTGTGTGTTTGTGTGTGTGTATTATAATCCTTGAAAACTTTAAATAACTGCCTATACCTTTTGGTTTCATCTTCCTCAAAATGTCTAGTACAAGTTTCTTTTTATCATTGAGCTTTTCAGAAGTTCACAAGAAACTTCTATGGGCCCTTCACTGCAATTTTCCTTTTTCTTTTTGTTGTATCTTAATAGAATATCTTCAACCTTTCCTTCAGCTGTGAACACAAGTGTATTGTCATTTTCCCACTGGACTATGATTGCTAGATTTGTTAGGAAACACTATCTTTCCCATTTTGATCCTCCTTATTGACGTTTCCAGTTTGGTGTGATGTTTGAATTAAAGAAATTCCTGATCTGTAACAATTTCCAGTTCACAATCATTTTTTTTCTTCAATGCCTACTTCAAATTCAAGATTTAACTGGCAAATCTGTTGATTATTGCCACTATTCTATCTGACCATTACTATTGAAATAGTTTTATAGCCAGTTGACTTACTATCTGGAAATCTTTACCTTTTCCTAGGAATATTAATTTGAGAATCTGTTGAAATACTGGCCTGGATTTATCCTGACTCTGGTAGCACCTAATAGTTAATCAATTAATTGATTGATCTTAGCAAACATTTCTTAATTCAGAAAATATGGACATTAGTCTATCATTAAAAGCTAAATTCTAAAATTCTGTGCTGCTCTGATTTTCATTTAGAGTTTGTATCTCAATTTCAGCACAGTGATTTTTTTTTTCAAACTGTTTTCAGGCTAAAAGTCATCCAGATCAATCTCATGACTCATTTTTCTTTTATTATGCTTGAAATTGTCTTTTTTATTCCCAGTGTCTTTTTTCTGATGTGATAATATTCATGAAGATAGAGATAAAAAGTATCATCCAATTTTGATGTGTGAAGAGTCACTGTCTAGTAAGTTACTTATCCACAAAACCATGCATAATTGGCTCAGAAAATGCTGTATAAGGTTTGAGAGATTGGCAAACAGAAGGTGGTATTGATAGGATACCACAATCCAGAAAAAGGTAAAGGTCAATAATTTTGCCTTTGGTTTGGGCCTTGGAGGGAATTTATAGCCATAACTATTAAACATATGAAGCTATGGTTTCATGCTGAATAACTGTGACACCTAGACCTATCATAGCTTTCTTAAGTTATGTTTTGAGGGTCTAAGTATAACTGAGGAGTCATCACTGAGAGATCAGACAGCTTCCACAGTGAAGTCATAATATATAGACCATTCACTAGCATTGGGAATGCAGAAGTTAGAGGCCTGTGGACATCCTGATTGCTTTCAGATAATGAATTGAAAATGTGTAAGTACAAATAGATGGCTAGAAAAAAAATGGAAGTTATAATAAAAAATAACTATGAAAAATGTGACAAGGCATTGAATTATTTGCAACAAAAACCATGCAGTGCAACAATAGCAGCAGAGTTACTCTGCTAATGTATGACTTATGAATGCAGGCACCCTATAGTCAATAGCAGTCTTCAGAGTGGCTAACAGACTGTACACTGGGATTCCACTCCACTCCAGAATGCAGCTGTAATTTGTTTAACTGGAACTTTTTAGCAGATTCATCAGAAATACCTCTTTAAGTTTTTGCTGTGTCATAGATGGGAGAGATTTAAAAATTATTGCATAAGCAATATGTTATTTTGGAGCCCTCTCTCTTTGTTTTCAGGTAGAAGAAAGAGACTGGGGGAAACTACATTATGTACCTAATGTACAAAGTTCAAAAAATTATCTTTTGATATTTTTCATAGCATTTGATTGTATCACATATAGTGATTCAACATCATTTTGGAATACAGAGGACAGCAGCAAATTAATGTCATTCGCTTATAAATATTGTGGGCTCAAATCATATGTACAAAAGGCTTATGCATTAATTTTATTTTTTCATTATTTTTATTTAACCTCTAAGCCCACATTCTGACTAATAGCAGAACATCTGTTCTCACTTCCAAGTAAACTTTTAGCCACTTTAGAATTGAAGTTCAGTTGGTTAGAATTCTGCCCCCTTTACTTCTTCATGATAGTCAGAGGGATTAGGCATTTTACTGGCATTGGAGCATTGGTCTCAGGTCAATGGTCATCAATCTCTATTACGCTTAGAATAAATTTATTGCTTAAGATCCAAACACTGCACTGTAGCTTTCAAGGCTCATCTTATATTATTTTACCCTTTTCTTAGGCCATTCCAGGTTTTTTGGTCTGTTTTTTTTGTTTTGTTTTTCCCTCAAACATGTCTTAGTTCCTTTGTACTTTATTTTCCATGTTTCTAGAATGATTTTCCTTGAGATTCATGTATACTGGCTTCTTCTTGTCATTCATATCTCAGCTTATATTACCACTTCTTCAGGGAAATCTTACTTACCTTTTAAATCTTAAAAAGGTCCCAGTTACTCTTTACCATATTATCTCCCATATCTGCTTTGCTTTTTCCTTTTCCTTTGATGTGACTATAGTGTGGGCATTCCTTACATTAGAGCCACTACACATCATTAGAATTTGTTTCTTGGGGGTCCATTTGTAATCTTTCTCTACTGAACATTCTGATTAAGAAACTTGAAGATGTAACAATTTCATGACAAGCTTTCTTATCTAACCAGTCAGCCCTGTGTTGAAGTTGAATTAGTTATTTGGTTCAACATATGTTGTGCTCAGCCATTATCCCTCCTACCCAGAATAACCTTCCATCTCTCTTCTGCTTGTCTAAATTGTCCATCCATCTGTTTTACAATATACGGAATCCAGATCACATCTAGTCTTCTGCTAACTACTTTAGTCGTCATAGCTTCCTACTCCTCTAAGATTTGTGGAGCCAAAAATAAATTAAATTCATGGAAATCATGAGTAAAAAGTGGTGCCAGGTTCTAGGGGGTGGGAGAAATAGAGAGAGATTGGTAAAAGCATACAAACTTTCAGTTATAAGATGAATAAGGTCTGAAGATCTAATGTATAACATGGTGGCTATCATTAATAACACTGTATTGTATAGTTGAAATTTGCTTAAATTAGTAAATATTAGCACAGTAGAACTTATATTTCCCCTTCTAAACATATATGTATATCAAATCATCATGCTGTACACTTTGTATATCTTATAATTTTGTCAATAATGCCTCAATTATGCTGGAGAAAAACAGTATTACTCTATCAATAAATTATACCTCTAATTATATTGCTTGCTGTTTTTTAGAATGAGATTTTTATTGCAATCAGTATAAGTTCATATGTAGTTGTAAGAAATAGTACAGAGAGATCACTTGGTCAATTTTCCCCCAGTGATAACATTTTGTAAAACTATCATACAATATCACATCCAAGTTATTGCCATTGATACAAAATACTGATTTCACTCATATTTCACCAGTTTTAATTGTACTCAGTTATGTTTGGATGTGTATATATTAAGTTCTATACAATTTTGTCACCTGTGTATTACAAATATAGGTTCACCTATCTACCATCACAATCAGGATAATTGAATAGTTCCAAGGCCACAAGGATCCCTTGTGTTGCTTTTTTATAACCACATGTACCTCTCTTCCACTCTTAACGCCCCTCACCCTCTGTGCCAAATCCCTCTCAACCACTAGTATGTTCTTCATTTCTAACTTTTGTCATTTCAAAGATGTTATATAAATGGAATCACACAGTATGTGCATTTTTGCAATTAGCTTTTTTAAAGTTCAGCACCATTCCCTGGATGTTCATCCATGTTGTTGCATATATCAATAGTTCATAATATTTTTACTGCTGAACAGTATTCAATGGTATATATCATGTACAGGTATCATAGTTTTTTAACCAGTCACCTGTTGAAAGGCATCAATTCACAATTCAGTTTTTGGCTATTACAAATAAAGTTGTTATGGCATTAAGTTGTATGAACATAAGTTTTCAATTTTCTGGAATTCACGCCCAGTAGTACAGTTGCTGGGTTGTATGGCAATTGATGTTTAGTTTTATAAGAAACTGCTGATTATTTCAGAATAGCTTTACCATTCTACATTTCCACCAGCAATGATCTAGTTTACATTCCCACCAGTGATCTAGTTTCTCTGAATCTTTGCCAGAATTTGATTTTCTTATTTTTCTTTTAGCCATTCTGATGTTATGTAGTAATATCTCATTGTGGCTTTATGTTGTATTTCTCTTATGGCTAATGATATTGAACATCATTTTATGTGCTTGTTCACTATCTGTTTATCTATCCTCTTTGGTGAAAGAGGTCTGTTCATGTCTTTTGTATATTTTTAAATTGCAAAGTCTAAGAACACTTGGCCTGGCCCTATATTCTAAACATTTTTCTAAAATACTTACAGTTTTACATTTTACATTTAAGTCTGTAATCCATTTAGAGTCAAGTTTTGTATCAAGTGTGAGATTCAGGGTCATATTTTCTTTTCTTTTTTTTTTTTAATTTGAGAAGTGGGGGAAGGGCTGAGAGAGGGAGAGAAAGGATCTTAAGCAGGGTCCTTTCCCAGTACAGAGCCTGATGTGGAGCTTGATCCCATGACCATGAGATTACTACCTGAGCTGAAATCAAGAATTGAACACTTAACCAACTGAGCTACCCAGGTGCCCCTAGGTCACATTTTTAGATAATATGTGAAGTTTAGGTTTCATTTTGAGTTAGCAAAGTCATAAGATACAAGATCAATACATAAAAATAAATCACAATTTTATATATTGGCAATAGACATATGAAAACAAATTAAAAACAATACTATTTAGAGTTGTGCTAAATAAAATGAAGAGTTTAGGTATACACTTAAAGCATGTGCAGGATCTGATAAATGACAAAATGCTGATAAAAGAAATCAAAGAAAACCTAATTAAATGGCAACACATACCATGTCATGGATTGGAAGACTCAACATGGTAAAGATGTCAATTATTCCCCAAATAATGTATATATTTAATGCAATTTCTATCAAAATTCCAGTAAGACTTTCATGTGCATAGACAAACTTATTCCAAAATTTATATAGAAAGGGGAGGTCCTAGAATATCTAAGATAATCTTGACAAAGAAGAATAAGATGTGAGGAATTACTCTACCCAATATCAAGGCCTAAAGTATGTCACAGCAATCAAAACAGTGTGGTTGTGGCAGAAAAATTGACACATTGGTCAATGGAACATAATAGAGAGAACACACAGAACTGTAAAAATATGCTCAACTGATTTATGACAAAGATTAAAGTGTGTTATTTTCTATTTTCTATTTATCAATTTTTCCTCCCCAAAAGATTTTAATTTCCTTGAGGACACAGACCATATCTTTGAGTCTATCTTCACAATGCCTAATATAGATCTTAATATATAATATACATACAGTTCTTAGAAATCTGTTGATTTAGGGGCATCTGGGTGGCTCAGTCAGTTGAGAGTCCAACTTCAGCTCAGGTCATGATCTCACAGTTTGTGGGTTTGAGCCCCATGTTGGGCTCTATGCTGACAGCTCAGAGCCTGTAGCCTGTTTCCAATTCTGTGTCTCCTTCTCTCTCTGCCCCTCCCCTGCTCCTGATCTGTTTCTCTCTGTTTGTCAAAAATAAATAAATGTTAAAAAATTAAAAAAAAGAAATCTGTTGATTTATAAAAGGTTTCAGGAAGATGAATAATATTATAGTTCAAAGGAGATAAATAGATTAAATTTTTAGGGAGTGCCTCTTTATTTAAACTAAACATACATATGCAAATTTAATTACACACATATATATGCTCATTATTTCCATAAGTATTTATTAAGCTCTTTCATCTGGTAGTATAGTGGGCCTCAGGTGGGGAGAGGTAAAAGTGGAGAAAGAGGAGGAGGAAGAGAATATGAACATAGAGATGAATAAATACTGGTTTTTAGTAACTCATAGTAGGGAAACACGCACCCATAGAGTACTTATATTAGAATATGTGCTATAGTAGAAGTTGTTATAAAATGCTGTGGGAGTACAAAAGAGGGCTGTCATTTTAACTAGGAGATTTAGGAAGGGTTTTATATACATTTGAGATGGATTTTGGTTAATTATAAGCTATTCAAAGTGGCCAAGAGATATAATAGAATCCCAGATAGAGAGAATAGCATTGTATAAAGTTTCAATGATATGAATAAACCCATGAGTTTGATCAATTCAGAGGTTCAGTGTGGCAGGGTAGGAGATATGACTGAAAAAAATATAATGACACCATTCTAAAGAGTTTGAATTTTGTCTTTTGGGTAATAGGGACAGTCTGAGAGGTTTAAGTAAGAGGATGCATTATATAATTGGAGACTTTTCTTATAAAAGGAACTTTGGTGGAATTTTGACTATCAGTTGGAAAGAGGCAAGGCAAAATGCAGGAAAATCTGTTAGTAGGTTGTTTTAATGGCACATATGTACTAATAAGAGTCTACACAATTAAGGCAGGGCAGGGGATAGAGAGGAGGAATCAGCTTTTAGGTATATATTTGATGTTGCTTAGCAGATGTAGATGAAGTTGGGGAGAAAGACAAAGAAGTAACCTAGAAGAGAGATTAAGTGATGAGGCTATTAAGATAGTGAATATAGATCAGAAAGTTTAGGGAGAAGGTTTGGGTTTACTGAGTCTGAATATTCTGTGAAAGTAGATACATCAAGTAGGCAGATGTAAGACTGACTATCTCGGAGATTGGGAAAGAGGAGTACTTTTTGGCTGCCTTGCCTTTTAAAAATGAAGCATAATTAATATACAGCATTATATTAGTTTCAGGTATACAATATAATGATTCAACAATTCCATACATTAGTCAGTGCTCATCAAGACTCTTTATCTATTTTATCCCTCCCCCTACCTCCCTTTTGCAACCACCAGTTTGTTCTTTGTATTTAAGAGTTTTTTTTTTTGTCTCTTTTTTCTTTTTGTTTGTTTATTTCTCACATCCAACGTATGAATGAACTCATATGACATTCTTCTTTCTCTGTCATAAGTCACTTAGCATTATACTCTCTAAGTTCATCCATTGTTGCAAATGGCAAGATCTTATTCTTTTTTTGGCTGAGTAATATTCGATTATATATATGTATATAAAATAAGTATATATATGTATATACATCACTTCTTTATCCATTAATCTATGGATGGGTGTTTGGATAGTTTTCATATTTTTGCTATTGTAAATGATGCTGCAATAAATATAGGGGTACACATATCTGTTTGAATTAGTGTTTTTGTATTATTTGGGTAAATAACCAACAGTGGAATTACTGGATCAAATGGTAATTCTATTTTTAATTTTTTGAGGAATCTCCATTCTGGTTCCCAAAGTGGCTGTACCAACTACTTTCCAACCAACAGTGCATTAAGGTTCCTTTTTCTCCACATCCTCACCAATACTTGTTATTTCTTGTTATATTTTACTTTAACCATTCCAAAAGTTGCAAGGTGATATCTCATTATAGTTTTGGTTTGCATTTCCCTGATTGTTAGTGATAGTGAGTATCATTTCATGTGTTGGTTGGCCACCTATATGTCCTCTTTGGAAAAATGTCTGTTCAGGTTTTTTGCCTATTTTTTAATCAGATTAATCGTTTTTTTGATGTTGAACTCTCTAAGTTCTTTATATATTTTAGATATTAACCCCTTAGTGGATATATCATTTGCAAACATCTCCATTCCATAGGTTGCCTTTCTATTTTGTTGATGGTTTCCTTTGCTGTGCAAAATCTTTTTATTTTGGTATAGTCTCAATAGCTTAATTTTGCTTTTGTTTCCCTTGTCTAAGGAGGATATCTAGAAAAATATAAAAATTTAAATATAAAAATATAAAAAAGAAAGCACCTAACTGGTAAGGAAGAAGTAAAACTTTTACTATTTGCAGATGATGTGATACTATATGAGAAACCCCCAAAACTCCACAAAAAAACTATTAGAACTGATTAAGTGAATTTAGTAAAATCACAGGATACAAAATTAATGTATAGAGATCCATTGCATGTCTATTCATTAATAATGAAGTAGCAGAAAGAGAAATTAAGAAAATAACCTCCTTTACAGTGGCACCAAAAATAGTAAAAAAATCTAGCATTTTATTTAACCAAGGATGTGAAAGGTCTGTACTCTGAAACTAAAAACACTGATGAAAGAAATTGAATGAGGCACACAAAAAAATGGAAAGATATTCAATGCTCATGAATTGGAAGAACCAATATTGTTAAAATGTTCACTACCCAAAGCAATCTGTAGATTTAATGCAATCTCTATTAAAATACCAACATTTTTCACAGAACTGGAACAAATAATACCAGCATTTGTTCAGAACTACAAAAGACCCTGAGTAGCCAAAGCAATTTTGAGAAAGAAGAACAAAGTTGGAGGTATCACAATCCCAGATTTCAAAGTATACCACAAAGCTGTAGTAATCAAAACAGTATGGTACTGGCATAAAAATAGACATCAATGGAACAGAAAATAGAGCCCAGAAATAAGCCCTAATTTATATGAACAATCTATGATTATGATGAAGGAGGCAATAATATACAGTAGGGAAAAGATGGTCTCTTCAACAAATGGCATTGGGAAAACTGGAAAGCTACATGCAAAATAATGAAAGTGGACAACTTTCTTATACCATACACAAAAATAAACTGGATAAAACACCTAAATGTGATACCTAAAGCCATGAAACTCATAGAATAACTCATGGCGATTAGTCATTGTAGCTTTCAGGTGGCATCAAATTTGTTCCACATGCGAAAGCTCTGTGATCCATCATTCTATTCTTCTAAAAGAAGAGAGGCAACAATAGGTCAATACAGGCCATTTGTGTCTTATCTGTTCAGGTAAACCTAACTAATTTTATAGGCCAGTAGTGCCTGTTGTCAATAGCATTGACATCACCTTAGAACTTGTTAGAAATGCAGGTTCTTGAGCCTCACCCCTTCCCTACTGAATCAGAAAGTCTGGGATGGGTCCCAGCAACCCATGTTTTAACAAGCTCACCAGGTATTTCTGATGAACACTGAAGATTGAAACAATGATACAGGAGCTATACCATATTATATTGTAGTATATCATACCATGCTGTAGCTTAAGCCATACCATGAAATCATCTTCTAACTGGGAAACATATTTTCAGGAATATTCATGATCAACAATTGTCTAAAAAAGGGTAAAAGTAATGGATAAATTGATTATGAAGTAGGCTGAAAGGGGTGTCTGGGTGGCTCAGGCAGTTAAGCGTCCGACTCTTCATGTTGGCTCAAGTTATGCATGATCTCATGGTTTCCTGATATCTAGCCCCGCTTTAGGCTCTGCACTTGGGATTCTCTCTCTCTCTCTCTCTCTCTCTCTCTCTCTCTCACTCTCACTCTCTCGCTTTCTCACTCTCTCTCTCCACCTCTGCCCTTTCCCTGCTCGTGCATGTTCATTCAATCTCTAAATAATAAATAAATGTAGAAAAAAGTAGAATGAAAGTATATCCTATAGGCAATATTATGTCTGGGTGTGTAGATGTTGCTTTCTCATTCATTGTATTACTCTTTTTTAGAATCTTATCTCATATAAGTCTGTATCTCTGAGAGGCAGAAAATAAAATTGGTGTGATGTCATGAAAAAAAATGGAATTCAGGACTGCTTCCCCAGTCTAATGAGAATTCAGGTGATGGTGTTAGGGAAGAGAAGCTGCTGAAGGAGAAAGAAAGGTTCTTGTGTGGCTTCAAATGTATTCATCTGGATTCAGATTTTATTTTAGTTTTTGTACCTAGCATAAGCATATGATCCCTTATCTGAGGGTGCATAACAGATATCCCTGGGTGATGAACCAAATTTAATATGGAAAACAAAGCCCACAGTGTTTGGGTTTTAAGAAGGTTAACATTTAATTGCCAAAGAAAATCTTGTATTCTTGTTAGTCATGGAGATGTAGAAGTGTTGAGGTGGCCTGGGCATAAGTGAATTTCCTGGTTGTTTAGGTGAACAGCCTCAGGTTTCTCTGGTGATGAACTTTAGTTTTTGTTAGCCCCACTTGCTCTGCCATTCCTGCTGTTTTGCAACAGGGCTTAAAAGTGCTTTAAGTGCTTGTGACCGTGGTAATGAATGAAAATGTCTTTCCAGCACTGAGAGGATTGCATTAGACTGAATAGTCACCTCACTTGTAAAAGCACTATTAGAGTGGGGCAGCTGTAAGTAAGGATAACGATTTGTGTCCACTGCTTATTTACTGAAAATTGTCAATGTATTATTTATTGAGAGCTCTCCAGACAGTGCTTGTCAGAATAAAAATGTCAGCTCTGAGCAAAATGTTATAATACATAATAAAAATGCTAGGTATGCATTTTAGGGAGACAACTAATTAGACCTGCTTTTTCTTAAGGAAGGGGTAGTAAAAATGTCTAATATTGTGGATTTCTCCATTTGTATAACTCCTTCCTTTTCCCTCTGCTCAGCTCAATATTTGGTTTAGAAACTTACCATGCCTGAGAAATAATTTGAACAACTTTGTATTGTTGCCATTAGACACCTCAAGTAGTGAGGAGGCTTGCTAAAGGAGAAAGAGCCTGGCTTGTGATCCCACAGTGAGCAGCTGCCCTTACCTCCATGTTTTGTCTGAAATTAGAAGATGTCACTTCCTCCCTGAGCAGTGCTCGTGGAAAACTGCCTCCAGTGTAAACAACATAAAATTATTAAGCTTATTCCTCAGCCGTGCTAATTAACCCCAAACAAATTTCACATTAAGGAAACAGAATTCAATCAATGTAAATGTTATTGCTGTGTATTACTGTAAGCAATAATATAGTGGCTAAAATAATTAATTATTTTGGATTTTTTTAAAAGAAAGTATTCTTTTTTATGGTGTTGCAAAATATTTTGCGCATTTTCTTCCCCTTTCTTCTGCCTTCCCTGGCACAGAATATAAAAGATCCATCTGGTAAAGCATGGATAATACACAGTTGTGTTTTTACGGGAAGGGAAAAATGTATTTTGGAGTGCCTCAGGTTTACTTAGTCTAATGTTCTCATTGGCAATACACATGCAGATTTTGTCTCCTCCTACCTATCGGAGTTCACTACTCGCAGCAATTTCCTCTTTTTTCTTCCTATGAGTCTTAAATAAAAAGGCATGTGGTGATGATGGTGGGAAAGAAAAAAAAGAAGGATAGTTGAATACAGTCTACTTCTGAGGAAAAAATGGAATGCTATTTTGCTGTATTTCAGGTTTGGGGAAGCAATCACCAATAAAGATTTTTTTCTTTTTTTCTTTTTTTTTTTTTAATCTGGGCTTACATAGGAAGTCCAATTATCCTCTTCAGGATAATTTTCTTACATTTTTTTGAAAACAGTCAGATTTCTAAATAATTGCTTGTTTGTGCTTGTGATAACATTGGATAAAATTTATCGTTATCATCATCTTCATCATCCCTGAAGACCTTTAAAGACATGAAGTGCAGAAGCCAGATGATATGTAACTTGATTTTTCATGAAGTAAAATGCATATTTGATTAATATGGAATTATTTATCATGAGGAGTGGCATATTCTGTACCATATGGAGCACAAATCAGATAGGATTTATATTAAGATTATTCTGAGATATGACGCATCTTTTAATCAATATACACTAGCAAGTGTTAAATTAACTTTGAAATTTAAAGTAAATTTAACAAAATGGTAACATAATAAAATAAAGTGTTACTTTTCACAGATTTAACACCATTTCTTTGTAATGTTGTCATCTTCTAGCAAGTGTCAAATCTTTGTCTTTCTCGTCCTATGTCATGGCTACTCTTAATTCCTTACTCTTCTCTGTTTAAACCCTATCTTCATCTTGATGGGGGTATTAACAGTTTCATCGTATCTTAAATATCTAACAAGCAATTTGCTACTAAATATTTACAACGATGCTAAAACTAATAATAAGAACATAAGTGTTCCAAGAAGTAACTGGGTCATGCCACCAAAAGAGTAAAAATTAGTAAAAAATGAATTTTTATAATGTAGTTGAGAAGAAATTAAAATCTTGTGAAGGGACTATTTTAAGTTAGCATCTGAATGTACCATTTATTTGATTATATATTTTGGTTTCAACTGATTTGTTTCAGATGTTTGTTTATATTTTGGTCTATGTCTTTAGTTTTTATAGCTAGAGAGTTACTTTCTTTTTGCTTCCTTGGACATTTGTTTTTACCTTTCCAAAAGAAAACTTTAGATTTTATTTATCTGCATATATAGGAAGTTGATAATGTACCAAAGATTGCAAGATGCTACATTCAGTAATTTAAAAATGATGTAAAATTTAGACAATGAAGAATTTGTATTGAATATTTCTATATATTTTAGATGTTTATGTCTCTAGGTATATTTAAAGCAAAAGCTTTAAATATTATACGTGTGATAGCAAAGAATACAGGATGGTTAAATATGATCCCTGCCACTTGGATAGTCCTCTGGCAGTCAAGACACAGAGAAAATATTAAACTGTACAATTTCTATGATTAATATTTCGGACTTCATAGTTGCACCATAATACCAAACCAAAAAATGCAATAAAATTCTGAAATAAGGATCCTAGTTAGAAGAACCTGTATTAGTATATTTTCAAATGAGATGCAGAGTTTGCATCCAGTACTTTATTCCCTTTAAGACTTTAATTGACAAACTGCAGTAATCATGCTTTTATGTGTTTCTCTCCCTCTACCGAATTCATTTTATAAAACGAAAGTAAAAAAGGTAAAGAGAGACTCCAGAATTTTGAAACCCAGTGGTCCTGAAGTGATGGGAAAATAGCCAAGGTGTCACAGCTAATTTCTGACCCTGTTTTATGAGTTCTGCTGTTCCTTATTCCTCCTGTCAGCCTGGGAATCCCTGAGGCTGTGCAAACTGGCTGAACATCACTCAATCCTAGTTTTATATCCCCTTTTAATAATGTTGAGTCTATTCTGTCCAACTTTGATTCAGACAACCTGCTTGTCTTGAAAAAGTGATATATTTAATCAGTGGCTCTGTCTCCAGCATAGCTCCCACTGCGTGTGACTAGAGCCGAGAGTAGTGCAGTGGTCTGTCACTTCTGTTTGAATGGGTAATGTGGAGCCCATCAGCTGAAAAGACAGGAGCTGGAACTGCTTGTTAGGACACATGATCAAAAGCCACTCTCTGCTTTCTGCCAATCAAACCTCATGTCGCCTTGTGGGGCAGACATTAAATAGATTTTTTTTTTTCTGTCTTACACTGTGGGCACTTTGCCAGTTTGACATGTGAACTGTTACAAAAGATAGCAGAGTTTCGACCGCTTGCTGACTGCTTTAAAATATTACCGAACACTTGTTGTCAAAATGAAATATTCATAATGCTATATTATTATAAATTCTTTGAAGTATTTTTTGGTGCCTTTATCTTGTAATTTGTAGATTTTTTTTTCCTTTTTGCTAGGACAAGAAACAATAGACAATTGCTTCTTGGGTGAAAGTAAGGGAGGCAAAACCCTATAAACTGATTCCGTTGCAAAGCCAACACAACTGTATGACAAATAGTTGTGAATCACATAATGATTGCTTTGTGAAAATAACATTAGTGAATTAAACATTATTTTACATCCTCTTTCTTCTGCTTTAAAAATTATTTACTTCTTCTCAGTCAGGATAGGAGAGTGGTTTTAGTATTATATGTTAGGCAAACACATGAAAAACTTTATTTTGAAATTTAATTCTGGATCTTATTCCCTCTGCTTATTGAGAAGATGGACAGATTTCTAAATTCTAAGACATTCTCTGATTTGCAACTGTCCTGATGAGTATTTTTTGCTGTGCATTTTCTTTTCATCATCCTCTGAAGAATCTCCCATTAAATCACAACTTCATTTTTGTACCCATAGCGACCAAATAATGATGGTGGCAGAGAGCTAACTTCTGAGCTCTTTAAGAGAAGAATGAGTACCTAAGTTCTTTTGACTTAAAAGGCCATCGGAATTGGCATTTGCTATAATTTCCAAACACCCAAATAACTGTGCTAAAGCTGTGAAATCTTAGTTGGTGCTTTGATACCTCCAAACTTGCCACTTGGTACTTGCTGTTTCTTCTCTAATGATCATTTTAAAAGGAGTTAAACATTTTCACCAAAACATACCATGGCAATCTAGTGGAACTCATTTAAACAGTGAGCTACACATAAACAGCTGCTCCTTCAATAAGCCATTCTTTATAATACCCTTATTACCTTCTAGTGTCTCAAATTCTGATTAGTCAACAGTGCTGATTGCTGCACGGCATTCCGTTGCCCATCTTCCTTCTGCTCAGCTGCTCATGTCTTAGTTGTTATTTGATTACAACACAACTTGTGCATTGTTTCTCCAAGTTGCTCTTCATATTGTGTCTTAAAAACTCTGAATTATCTGGGAAAACTGGGATGGTGTGAGAGTGACTTTCTTTACACATGTTAAAAATATCGGAGTAAAGCATGGCAAAAGAAATCCAACTATGGAACACTCAGAGTAGAGAGAATGTTTGTGACTTAAAACTCAGTACTTGTGATCATATTGTGAAACAGATTAAGTATGTGGTAGTATTTTAAAAGGCATTACAGTACTATACAAATATGAAGAGTTATAAAGTTGTTATATTATGTTGATTAAATTTCAGCCAGATATAAAGTTCTGGGCGAGGTAATTATATATGTAGGACTCCACAGGAAGGGCCTAAAGGATCCTCATCTTTGCCCCAGGACTAGATAATTTTAGTCCAATTACTATGCAGCACCAATGATGCCCCACTAAATAGGACAAGCGTGTTGGTAGTTTAAGCTATGATGAAATAAGTAAGGGTGGGAAAAATCTCTATAATGAAGTTTGAATTTCAGCTATTCCTTTGTTGTGACCCCCTGGAATCTACTCTTGGTGAGTAGGAAATGCTGACACACTAGAAATGCAACCCCAGTAAAGGCCCTAAATCTGTCATTGTGCTCTGGAGTCTGCTCTGAAAATAGCAAAGCTCTTTTGGTAAATTAAAATCGGTGTGAATGGGAACAGATGTTGACACGCTTTACTTTATCTTCAGGGATGCCAGTTAAAGAGGAGAGGGTCAGCAAGGCTAGATGAAGGAAATATAGTGACTGTGCAAACTTGTTCTGTAAAGGGAATTCTGTTTTGGGATGTTAGTCAGTAGAATTGTATTTATCTTTGGTACTCCAGGTAAGAATTATGCCCACATTACTTTATCTAGAGGAAAAATGAAGGAGATGGTATTTATTTCTGGGAAAGCTGTCTCTTTGTGATGTTCCCTTGTGGTTGTGTCTTTCCTTCATCACACTGCTTTGGCTATAAACTGTCTCAGACTACTATTAGGTTTTACTTTCCAACATTATTTTGGCATAGCTTCCTAAAGTATTTGTTGAACGCTAGTGCTACCGTAGTCTTTGTACTGATATTTGTCAAAAATAATGAAAATGGTTTATGTTCTAAAAATGTACAATTTATCAAATAGCTTGTATAGTCAATTTAAATAAGTCTTGTGGAAGTTTCAGTCTTGATTTGAAAAAATAGCATAGGATGAATTTATTTATAAGAACCTTAATAGTTTCTCTCAATTCCTTTTACATTTTAGATTACCTTATAATTTTCTAAATCTACATGAACAATAATGATCAATTTTGTCAGTATTATTCACACCTTTTATTAATTTAACATAGATGAATAAATGTGAATGTTGTGAAGAGTTGATTGGGAATAGATTTTAAATCTGACAGTTAGATTACAGGGTACCTAAGAAAAAATGGCTCTTTCACTAGATACCTAGTAATTTAATTCTTGTTTGAAATTATTATAATTTATTACAGTGTGTGGGTCCTAATGAATGTCTACTATTAAATGAAAAGGAGAAATTGAAATTAAGATTATGAAATTCTTTTAACTCATATCTTAAAATCCTCTTAAACAATTCAGAAGACATTAATAAGCTATGTGGGTTTCTTTCCATATTCTGTAATGGCAAATCAAAACATTTTTTTTCAGCATGTAAAGATTCTTAAAAATGCTGAATGCCATTAAACCTCAAAGCATGCAATCTTAGAATTTTATAAAATGGTAGAAGCCATTATAACAGCATTAAAATTGGCAACTCCATTTAAATATTTATTTGGATTATACACAGACTTTTCTAGCATTTGAATAACTAGGATTCCTTCGTGTTAAACATTTAATGTAGGACAATTTGAGATTTCATAGAGCTGTAAACTATACCAGATTAACACTTAAAATTTTCCAAATATTAGGGAGACTTTTAAAGTGTGAATAAAAATTTATAAATAAAATAAAGATGTCCAAATGCCCACAGGCATACAACGTTGTCACTTACCCATAGGTCCAAGTAAAACCTGTCATGTACACAAAATGAAGATCAGATCTTTGAAAAATAATAACTCCTGGACAAAAGCAACAAATGAATGACAATTTCTCTATCCTGATAGATTATCTGAAGTGTTATTTGAAAGGCCCGATGAGTATCTTACCTGGCAAGAGGCCTCTCTCTCAGAATTTGACCCTGCATACTTGAGAATCATTTAAGAAAGAAAATCAGATTGACTCCCACTTTGAATTTCAAACTGTCAGTATGTTTACCTAAAACCCCTAAAGTTTTATTTCCTAATTCTAGAGGGGTTTTTTTCCTATTGAGGCTGCTATAATGCATCTATAAATTAGTAATTAGTTCATATAGAGAGAGAAGAAATTAAGCAAGTTGGTGATGAGTTTACATTCGATTGCAGAGAAAACCGTGCTCCAGGTGTTTGACAGTCTCAGAACAATGCTAGCATAGGGCGTAGGGACTGGCAGTCTCTCACTGTGATGACCCCCCTCCCCAACCAACTGGGAATATAAGAAATAAAATGTCACTTCTTCAGGGAGTGGCTATTTGCCTAGATTTTGTTTGTTGGATGGATTTTCAAAAGATTTCCTGTGAGGCTGCGGAGCTTTGCCCTTAGGCCTGTAAGTCATAACTCCATTCTTCTCCTCTGTCAAAAACTCTCCATCTCCCTCCCCCCACTCGCACCACCACTTAAGGATGTATCGTCAAAAGAATGTAGTGAGAGTGCTAGCTGGGAAGGTGGTTTGTGGCCTCTGATAATCTGATCGTTGAGCTCAAGTTAGCTCAGGCATCTGAAGAAATCAAGGACAGGCATAGGTAGTAACTCCCTTAGTAATGATCACTCATTTCTTTTTAAAATGTTTATATTACGTAGTTGTTAAATGAGGAAACAATTGAATAGAATTTATTCTGTCTAACTTTCTATAAATATAACCTTTTCTCATCTATCTGTAATGTCCATGTGGTTACTGTTTATTACAGTAACTAGTTCCAACAGTTAAATTCCGGTGTCTCTCATCTACTATTACAAAAGGGTAAAACCTGGCCAACTACATCAACAAAACACAACTTTCTCATATTCAGTTTGAGCACATGATGATGGTTGTGCTATGGAAAACTGCTTCTTTAAAATGTTGTTGCTCATTGTGATGAAGTAACTTTAAAATATTAACGTTGAAGACTATTGGCAATTTACTAAACCCTACCTACGGTTGTATTTAATTAGATTTTTTTCTCCTTTGTGCCTATTTAAACTCTAAATGAAAGATGGAAATATGTTTGCTCTAACATATTTGATGTGATTGAGATGAGATTAAGCGGTTTAAATGATTTAAAAATTATATTTACTTTAGTGCAATCTGTTAGGTTCAGTGCTGATCTGTCTTTTGGTTTGCTTTGTGGTACAGCAAACTAAGCACTGAGGGTTAAATTATTCAGCACATGGGTAGAGTTAAAAATCTAGGTTCCCTCTCTCCTTCCCAGTTACTGAATTCTTCAGTCAAAGTTAAATTTGCTGTTCAGACATTAGCTGTACTTCTTAGCAATGACCTTGTGGGGTAGAGAAGCATGGCACAGTGGCACTTTCCAGCTGTATTCAACCTATCCGTCGGGGTATAATCATGCTCAGTCCCAGCACCGCAGGCTTGGACATATGTTGAGTTTTATTTCTTTCTTCTGACATTAATCCTATTCACCAGCTGTTCTGCCAGCTGCCATTCTTCAGCTTAGAGATTACATTTTGGGGGATACCAACAAAGGTCTAGTTGACCACTGCTTTCTTTTTCTCCCCCCACCCCCGCACTTATTCTTTAGAAATGATTGGATCTGGGGGTTAAGAGAACTCAATCTTTTCCCACTATCACCTCACTTTTCTTTGCATCCTAGACATTAACATGATTTATGATCACTTTCAGTATGTTGTAGATAAGCCTTCCAAAGGGCCAGATTACCACCTTACTTATAAATCCCCTCTCCATAAAAAGGTTTTAAGTTTACATTGAAGGCTATAATTAATGTTTCTTATGCTACTATATAAACAACATTAATTAGTGACAAATTCTTTTGATCTCCTAAAACATATTCCAGCTGAAAATATGCTTTCGGTTCTTCTTTTTTCCCCCTGCAGGTTTGAGAGCATATCTCTGTTAAGATGATACTTTTTTTCCTGAGCTGTGGTTTAACTAATCTTGTTTGAATGGGCTATTAAATCTCTGTTACACTCATAATATATACTAATAAGTAGTATAGATTTCTCACTTCGTATTCCAGATGATCTGTCCATAAGCAGGATGTTAAACATCTGTAGTTTAAGCCTTCTGGGACTAACAAATGCATTAATGCCAGAAAGAAATGCAGCCTGGATGATAAGGTCATAGACCATGTGCTAAAGAAGCATCCCTAATATTATCAAGTCTGAGTATTCTCTTCATTGTTAATCCTTCCATTTTCATAAAGGCAAAAGGACTAATAGATTTAAGTTGTAATCATTTACAGTACATGTTTATTACATTAATACCAACAAATACGCAAAATCCCTTACGTGTTATAATTCTCCCAGCTGATATTTTAAAATCATTTATCCCACGGGCCTCACAATAGCATTCTCGTAGCCATTACGTTACCTCAGAAGGTAATATCAGTAAGTGTTTGTTTATTAGCAAGATTCTGCCTTTATCTTTTTAACTTTGTGGCATATGTAGGTCATATATAATGGTATAGAATTCAGTTTAAATAACACCTTGAGGCTGGAGTCACTAGAATTAAGAACACCTTACTGACTTCAAAAAACAAAAATAAAAACTAATGGTGTATTTTAGAAGACAGATTTGTTTGCTTGTTTTTTTTCATTATTTCATTTATCCATCTGTGTGTCCATCCATGCATGCATCCATTTATTCATTCATTCATTCACTCACTCATTCATTCAACTCATTAGGCAGGATATTACTTATTGAGCCACATGAGAGAAAACACAGCATCTCGTGTTTACCAGACAGTGCAACTCTTCGTATATGTAGCACTCTATTGAAAAATGACAGGAACTTTATAAATTGCTTGCGGAAAAATCTATTGATTCCATACTACCCCTCATTTCTTCCCCCAAAGCTCTGACAGTAGTGAACCCCATTTACTAAATATGGACATTCTATTTATAGAAATATTCATATTTTTATTGGTGGCCAAAGCACTGCTTATAGGAAAACCTACAGGTGACTAATAGGAGTTGCTCACTAAGTGGAATAATGAATAGTATTAGGTGTCAATTAAATCAAGCTTCCCCGAGGTGCAGGTGCTCCACAATGTACTGACACATTTCAAGTAGCAGTGCCACTTCACCCATGCATATGAACAAGCACATTTGCATATTAAAAAGCTGAAAATTATTTAACTGAAGCAAAAGTCTTTTAGAGATGATGGAGGTTATTAAAACTGTTGACAAGAAAGAAGGTAATTGCCTGAAAATGAGAGATGACATTCTGCTATACACAGGGAACGTTGTTTTTGTTGTATTGTGCAGCAGTGCCTGGGTGTATAACCTATTACATTGAGATTGCTCCTATGCAATTAGACCCTTTTTGTCCTCACTTCAATAAGGCTATGATTATGAAGGATTGAAGAACACTTGGCATATTGAATGTCTGTTGTTTTTATAACTTCGTCAGAAATGACAAAACACGTTTTGTGTCCTGTTTTTTCTTTGTAGGCTTATTGATTCTGTGATTATAATATTCATAAAAGACAATGTGTTCATGGTTGAGCACTCTGTCATTTATACAGGTTTTATTTTTTTCTGTCTCAGCATAGTATTTGTTTGAATGCCAAGGTGTTAGTCATAAGATGAGCAGATTTTTTAAAGTAAAAGATGAATAGGTGAGAAGTTTATCATGCTAATAATCCCAAATATTACTATTAAAAGTGTCACAAAAATGGATGATTTCGTAAGTTTCAAAAGGCAATAATTCACCAAGTAAGAAAACTTGAAAGATATTTTATTTTCTCTCCCGTTATGAGTTGTTTATTTTCACTCCAATTTTTGAGAGATCTTGCTGTGTTTGTCAGAAGTGAAGACTCATGGTCCTAGAGGAAGGCACTTTCTTGATACCGTAAGAGACTGTGCATCTGGGTAGACTTGCTGCATTCTGTAGGTAGTAACAGTGACAAGTATCTGAATACGGCTATTGAAATTGAAACATTGCAAATCATTGCAGGTGTAGGAGATTTCAGGTTTCGTGCTTTATTAAAATAGTGCTTGTTAAAAGATTTTATATCTAATCACCCTAACTAGGCTTCAGCTCCCAGCAGAGCCATTGTGGCAATGCATGGAGTCCATTTCCATCATTACACTCTTTCCTTAAAGATGAGTATTGGTGTTCTTTGGGATATAGGCAGGATAGTTTTAACTGGACTTTTAGGCCCATGAAATTTCCCATTTTCCTGTTGGGCCAATCAGCTTCTGCTTTTTATTTCAGACATGGATTTAAATCCAGGACTGGGTTGTCAGAGGCAAAATCTAAAGGATCTGAATAAAGTCCAAATGTACCCAGAAAGTTTTCTAGGGGGGTTGTCATTTAACGTGCTCTTTTATTCTTTGATTTGGATGCATCTGGGCTTTAGTAAAGTGAAGAGGCACACCTAGGGTTTTTGTTAGCAGCTGTCTAGTGATTTATCTAATCTGACATGTTCATTTCTTTAAGTTGAAGGACGAAAATGTCTTTAGGCATAGCAATCTGACTCTTGATTAAAAAGATAAAAGTGAGATACCCGAGTTCTTTTCGAACTCAGATTATTTACTGCCTGCTGAAAACCTTAGCTATTTAAAAGATGAAACTCCTGACCTACCCATGCTCAAAGAGAAGATTTTACAAGCCTCCAAAGTATGCCAAACCTGTTACTTCACATCTACAGATTGCATACCCTGCACCTTAGCCTGGTCGTTGTATGAAAGAAAATGATTTTTACTCCAATCACTGTTAGGTGATCTTGTTAAAAAATGTAGAGAACAATCTTAACCTTACTTTATGTAACTGATTTTAGGAGGGAGTAATAATATTTTTTAACTATATGAATAAGTAATGAAAACTATTTTCTTGGTTGATTAAAATTTTTGTTTTAATTCTTGCAATTTGTTTTGGTGCCATTACTTAATTTTTTTCCTCAATAAACCCATTGATAGAAAGATATTTAAAGATAAGAATTCATTAAAATATTTTATCTGACCTTTAAATAAACATCAGTTTGTGGGTTGAAATTTTAAAGAGAAAAGGTAAAAGAAAATTAGCTTTCTTTTTAATTTGTAGAAAATTATACTTTGGATGAATCATGTTAAATATGATTTGTTTAATAAGACAAATAAATGTGAGACAAATTAGAATCATGCATTTCTGGGTGTGCTCTGGAAAAGAAAGTATTGTATAAAACAATTTCCTTTTGTCGAAGGATAGCTTCTATATGGAGACATATATGCCACTGGGGAATCAGGATGTACTTTTTGACAACTGAACTATTAGGACACTTCACTGTCTGGTGTACCATTGAAAAATCTTTATAGCCTTACATATAGTATATGCTTATTAATGTTTCTTAAAATACAAATAAATGAATGAATGAGCCCTAGAATATATTACTCGAAAGTGTATAGGAGTATAACATTGCTTAGAAAGGTTTGAAGAAAATTCCAGCTTAAGTCATATCTACTCTCTCCACTTTGATATCCATTTGTGACAACCTCTCTTTCATAATTTAGCATATCTAATGCCCAAACAAACTAGCAACACCAATAAACCATGTTGTTATGAGGTGGGGAATGGTAAAATGGGGCTAGAAAATGTATCAAATGAACAGGTGCTCCAGGCTTTGTGGACTGAGACTGGATGAAGTATTTAGGGGGCTGATCCATAAGAGGATAACTTTATAAATTCAAATATGTTGGTAGCCTGGGCCTTAACATAGTCCTGATTTGAGCAAGGCTTTGAAGAAGTTGGGTCTTTTGGGAAGGCAATCTTCTGAATCCAGGCCATTCCAGGGAACACTGGACCCTTGGGAAATTTCACTGTACTTCTGTCTTCTCTCTACACTCTCTCTTGAACATTTTTTAGGTAAAATAAGGCTAATGAATAACCAATGTAACCCTAAAGTTTGAAAGGCAGCATGAAGCCTGTAGGGTATATATAGAAGTCAGGGCGACACCCAAGCTTTGGAAGCTTGCGTCAGTTTCTCCCCTTCTCTTTTTAATGCAAATTCCATGTACTTGAGCTTTAAGATATTTCATTTGTTTGTTTGTTTTTCAGCTTCAAGACATTTTAAATTTTATTTGCAATGCATCTGTCTTCTTCCCTGCTCACTATTTCAGAATTAGTGGGGAACTCAGGAACCCTCTGACAGTACCCAAGTCCTTACAAAGCTTCTATGCGTGAGGTCAAATGTGTAATGGCTTTATTTTATATAAATGGATACACCAGGATTTCTCTGGGTCTTGTTTTGTTAGTTTAATGATTCTCTAATTGTACATAGTACTGTACAATTACACATATTACACATATGTGTAAGAGCTTTTACACATATTATTTGAGTCTAATATAAATTTTAGTGTAAAGAAGAGCAGGCTTTACTCTTACCCTATTTTAGAAGTGAGGAAATTAATGACTAATATGTTGAGTAGCTATAAATGGGAAGCTGAAGTAAAAATTCAGGTTACTTAGTAATCTTTCTTTCTATCTTCCATGTTGCCATTCAACATGACAAGTATGATGTCCAGGTAGAATAGTTGCATGTAAAGTGACTCTGTTTAAGCTTTCTTGCATTACAGGCTCAATTGATTAGGACTGGGTAAACTCACTGGCCTTTGCTTTATTTGACCATTGCTAATTTGTCTTCAAGTGGGAGGTGGTTCTTTTAGGACAGGAATAGTCAGTTTAGGAGAAGAGTGAGTGTGTGCCAGAGAGTGGTGGGGAGGGGGCGGGGGGAGAGAGAAAGAGAAAGGAGCTGTTAAAGGAGGAGAGATGGAAAGAGATGGCATAGCACACTATATAGCATGTCCCTTTGCCTCCAAATTCTTAACCAGATCATCTGACCTTGAGTGGTTTATTTCATCAGAATAACAAGTTTACATTTCACAGATTCATCTACATGACCATATCAACAACAGCAACAAGTACATTTCTGTTTTTGTGTTGCTTGAAAACCTCTCAAATTTTCATTTTTATTTTTCTTAGCAATCATTTTTTGTTAAATAAAAACCTTTTAGTATAGAAAATTTCCAAAATTACACAGAAGTAGAGAATATAATGAACCCTTATGCACCCATAATGTAGCTTCAAAAATTATCACTACGTGCCTTTCTCACTTCACCTAGCCCATTATTTTTTGGGGCTTGATTAAAGTTTAATTTTAAAATTCTAAATTATAAAATAAGTAAAACATACAGAAGATTAAATGGGGTAGGCATCCGAATTTCTGCTGCCACTATTTAAGATACTAACATTTCTCTTTTGTATTCTTTATATGATAAATGAGCATGAAGCTGCAATAAATGAAAAATGGAATATAGGGACAAAGCACAGGAAATAGGATGAGAATGGTAAAAGCACTTTGTGAGTCTTCAGAATACGCCTGCTGGCATTTCCTTTTTACAAGACGGCACTCTACGTCACAGTTCGTGTAGACCAGTAATCCTTTATTGAACACATTGATCATCACATTAAAGGTGGGAATATCTTAGTTAAGACAATTTGACCTGCAGTTGGGTTCATAGGATTGTCCTGAAGCACTCCTGCCCTTGCTCTTTACTAACAGGCTCTTGCTCTCAGTTGTGCCTTTTGGGAAGTCACTGACAGTTCACAAAATGTCATCAGACTTTTGTTCCACTGCTTAGCCACAAGGCTAAGTTGCACTGATCCCAGTACATACTGAGATACTTTTATCTAGTGCCTTATTCTGAAAATTACAGTGGGCCCTGAAAATGAGTTTTCTTGTTAGAGAAGGAAATCCTCTTCAGAAGCGCTAAATGAGACAATGACTGAAAATTCATTTTACTTAAAAAAAAATCTGTTAAATTAAGCTATATTTCAAGAAGCTCAGTTTCTTAAATTTGAGAGTACTTTTATGTTGGAATAACACATCTTGCCATTTTGTAAGGCATGTAACAGAAAATGATTTATAATGTTATTATTCTACACCCAAATTTTGGTTATTTGGGGAAATCAAAGAAATGGAAAATTGGAAAATACAGGCAAAATGGAAAATACAGGCAAATGAATATTATTTGTTAAAGGTTCGTCAGAAAACTCATTATTTTTCATACCTATTGAAAATATTCCCAAAAACTTTAGGTAATTTTCCTGTCATAGCAGATCAGTATAGGTAATATAAACAAATATGTTTTTATTGATTTAGGATTAGACAACATCTCAGAAGTATCACTTAGTCTTTATAATCATCATGTGATATAGCACTGGGTGGATCACTCATTCATTCATTCATTCATTCACAGACATTAATTGAGTTCCTGTTGTGTGCCAGTTACAATGCCAGGTACTGGAAAGTTGAAGAATACCCTGCACGTTTTTTATTTTTAAATTTCTTCTCGAATGATTTTTTTCACAATTATTTTTTCTATCAGTTTAATAAAAAAAAAAACTGGTCAGTTACTATTATGTTTGTTGTAGTTGAGTTAACTAAGATCTTAATGTCATTTATTTTGTTTCTCCTATTCAATTAAAGAAAACTGGAGTGTATGGTTTATCTATGATCCAGTTTGCCTCTCTGACTTTATCTACCTTTCCAAATAAACCTTAAAATAGTCTGTTCCATATGATAAATTATAGTATAGTTTATAATTGAAGTAAATACTATGTACTTTCTTATGTATGTTAGATAGTGCTAAGGGTCATTAATATGAAGAGGAAAGAAGGTGTTTAGAGTTTAGGACATGTGTTTCCTCATTACTTAAAAATAATTTAAAATATTCAACAAATTAAACGACCACAGTGATAGCCACATGGGACAAAGATTGGAATAAAATACAACTTGACCAGAAGAAGTCCAGAAGGGAAGCAGTAGGGAGTAAATCTGGAGTGGATATGGGGGCAGAGCGATACCCATGGACTTCCCATTGCAACTGTGCTTCCCCACCACAGCACTCCTAACACAGTTCTGTATTTGCCTCATTACGTGCCTGTCTTTCCTATTAACTGAAGTTCAACTGGGATAGGCACCTTATCTGCTTAATTTACCTTTTACTCTCCAGAATCTAGCATATTGCCTGGGACATAAGAGGTGATCAATAAATATGTTGGGTGAATTATATTAATATAAAATAGTTCTATGATGGAAGCATGAATAAGGAGGAAGAGTATAGAATAAGGAGTGGAAGAAAACAAAAATCATCTTCTTTAAAGTGTATAAGTTTGAAAATATTTCTATATGTAGATAACTAGTCTTATTAACCAGTTTAAAACAATTTTTATTTGTATTCTTTCAGATCAGTTTTAGCAGATATTTTTGCCTTTTGATTTGACAATGACATTTGTAAATTATGAAATAATTCCTGAAGCAATACGAACTAAATTATGTTCAGTGGAAAATAACCTAAATTCAATGAAAATTAATAACACATGTACTATAAAAATAGTAACTCTGTTAATTAAATTATTTGATTAGCATGAACACCCAGTTCTCCACTACAATAGATACCAGAGGCAATTTGGTAGACTTGAGAGAGAGGATATGTAATAGGTAATTGGAGTTAAAATTTTAGGGTTGAAAATAACACTTCTTTTTGGCTAAATATTAGCCTAAGAAGAAAAAAGCTTTCCATCTCATTACTAAATGTAAGCACATTATTTAAACATCAGCATTAGAGAAACTGTATAATTGCATTCTGAACTTGGTCATCTTTTATATTTTTCAGCAAACCTTATCTTTTCTTTCAAGATGTCAGAGATATCTTAGTTCTTTTAAACCATACGAATTCTAGAGAACTTTTTTAGTAAATGACATTATAGAACATGATTACCATAAATGAAGTTTCTTTTTTAGCATAATAAAATAATACTAGAAAATGTGGCAAATGGATTCTTGTTATAGATACAGGTTTGCTTCTTTCACTTACTTGAGGAATGTCTTGGACTATTCCTATTTAGGGCTGAACAGCATTAAAAATAATTTAAAGAGACTTAAAATAAGTTTTAGCAGCTTTAATGGAAACTAAATTAAAGGTACAGAAACTTTTTCCTCATGTATTTAGAGAGGGTCTTTTTAAAAGTGTTATTGTATGTTTATGTATGGATGTATATGTTTATGATCCCTTTTGTAAATTATGGTTTAAAGAAAATCATTTTCTGAAAAACTATCTAGAGATATTTTATTTGGAATAAGTAACCGTTTCACCTTTTGAGCATAATTATTTTGGGCACCTCTATTGTGCAACATATCTGAAATCATCTACTTTTTTGTTATAAAATCAGTCAAGAATTCCATACAATATTTTAATACTATATTTCTATTTTAATATTTTTAATCAACTCTATCTTTAAAATTAAGTTGCCACATTTTCTTGTTTATAAATTGTTTATAGATAATAAAAGTTGCCTGATTCATACCTGATACCATTTGAGCCATTTGTTACTTGAAATTTGGTTTGGATATTGCCATTCAATTGATGTGAGCTGAGTGGTATTGAGGAGAAAGTTTTATTTTTATATCTGGTGTTGACCTTCAGCAATATCTGTATAAAGATACACATATATATCTAGGATTCTGTGTGTGTGTGTGCATGCACATATGCATGTAATAAAAACAGCAAATAAATTTTGATTCTAACATATTTAATATGGGCAATTTAAAGAGTTGTATTGTTATCTTGCCAAAACATTAAGCAAATCCATGTGTTTGTATAATCAGACGTCAAGTAGTGAAAGCATTAATTTTAGGAAGGTGGCTTAAAAATACTCTTAATTTTCATAGCAGAAAAAGTAGTGATGACTTATTAAAATGTATAGCTTTTTGATATACATGTGTTTTGATAACCTTCAGTTAGTCAGATTTTTCTTTAAATAACTCCTAAATTCATACTTCTTATTTTTTTGCTATCATCTAAGTAATAATAAAAAAGATTAAACAATAATGAATTATTTGTATATTTTTAAAAATTACAAAAAGACTTGAAAAACTGTTTAGGATCAAAAGTTATTATAGAACTGTGTTCTTTTAACTGCTCATTTTTTCTTTAATGATACCCTAACCTCGTGGTCTTTAGCTGGAATAGTTTCTACATCTTATAAATATGTGAAGGATTCAGATATTAATTACATACATTATTTTAAGAATGGGTTTTTTTTTGTTAAGCAAATTACAATGATCTTAAAAAAATTTTTGCCACTTAATTACAAATTAATATTACAGATTCAAGCTTTTTTTCTAGCATTGGATAAGTTTTATTGTGCCTAGAAGTGATAGTTTTGGAGAGTTGCATTTGTTGCTTTGGCTTCCCACAGAGTTTCTCCTTTTACGAAACATCACTACACTGAAGTAATTAATTGAAAACAGTCTCTGAATAAATCAGCATATTTGTGGCGATACAGGTGTGTGTGTGTGTATGTATATATACAATATCACATATGTATGTTAGTGTTTACATTTGCATGTACATATAATTAAGTAAAAATACGCATGATAACATCATGCGTATTTTTACACCTAGAGATAGAAATTTTTGTTGTTGTATGACCTTAGGAAAGTTACCCTTTTTGAATCATCTGTAATAGGGAATGTTATTATCACCTACTTGACACCATTAAATGACATATTAAATGAAGGTTAAATGAGATAAAATATTAAAATTTACTTATCAGGGTGCCTGGTGTCTCAGTTGGCTAAGTGTCCAACTTTGGCTCAGGTCATGATCTCGTGATTTGTAAGTTCAAATCCCACATCAGGCTCTGTGCTGACAGTCCAGAGTCTAGATCCTGCTTTGGATTCTGTGTCTCCCTTTCTCTTTGCATCTCTCTCTCTCTCTCTCAAAAATAAATAAACCTTAAAAATTTTTAAGAAATAAATACAATTTACTTGTCTGACTTAAGTATGATATTAACAGATTTATACAGAATCTATGTGTTTGGTATAGAGTTACCTAAGGTAACTATAAAATATGTGTTTTACTTATTAAATATATATTTTACTGATGACTGAGAGCTGATAAAGTTTTGCTAGATTTGGAGTTTTTGTTTCTATCACTTCCATCATTTAGGAAAACTTTATTTCTGAGAAATGCAGTAGGAAAAATCATATATCAATATATTTAATACATATATAAATATGTATGTGAGAAAATTGCCCCATATTATAGGAAAATAATACTTATAACTCTGATACCAGTAAGTCACGTGTTTTTTATTCAAATCTACAGATAAATAAACATAAAAAAAGCTTCATTGACATAGTAATTCTGGCCTCTGTTACGTGGAGAGAGGCAAGTTAGCAATGGAACACATATATACAACTGAAAGCAATTTGAAAAGTTTTGACTTGTGAACATTTGGCATCTTGGATCTAAGTTTGTTTTTTTTTTTTACAAGGGGTTTATTCTGTTGGTGTTAAATTTTTTAGAGTTTACTTCTCCTGATACCTGGAAACTTCTTTGGCAGATCAGATACAGAGTGAATAAAAAAGCTGTCTTTATTGAAGTCTTGCTTGATGGTAGCTACAAGAAATTCCATCCTCTTTTCACCATGCCACTCTGTTAAGAGTTGATTCTTTCAGATTGTAGGGATGATTTAAATCAATGGTAATTGAACTGATCTGCTATATTACCAGAGCACATTTTGTTCTCACTAGAACTGGGTTTGATTTCTATTGCTATGCAGTGTTTGTATGACTGAAGGAGGACAGTTAAGGAAAAGGAATTTATTGAAATAGTATGCTATTGCAATCTTTCATATAAGCTGTTATAAATACATGCGTATATTTATACACATAATCATACAATGTAGACACCCCTCCTTGTTTTTAAAAATGTGTATCAGTACATAAAGAGATCAATTGTATATAACATAAACGATCCCCTTTATCTACTGGTGCGATCAGTCACTTGGTGAGAAAGTAGCTCATGGTCTGTAGGGAAACACAACAATTTCATTTGGATTGGGTTTTAAGCAAGTCATTGTTTCGTTTGGAAAATGTGAAATTGGTGAATGGGCTTGTTCTCTTTGTAGAGGATTACAATAACACACGGAAGCTTATGAGTGCTTCTGACAGATGTGTTGGCGGTTTGCCACAACGCGAAGGGTGCGGCCCTGACTGACAACTTGCAATTATATTATGATGAATGGTTCTGATGTGTGTTCAAGAGAAAACCACTTTCTAGAAAGTGAAAGTCATACATACGGTTCTTATAAAAAATCAGCTAAAATAAAGTATCATAACTTTCTATTTTATTTTAGCATTTTGGTGGGCTAACCAATTTGAGTGCTTCTCCTTTCACAGAAGTCTCTGTTTTTGATAAATCAAGGGCCAAATCCAAAATTTTTGTGGTGAAAGCTAATTTGATACTATTTTTGGCATCAAAGTTACTTTATCTGCATTTTTGACAAAACTGACATCTCAGAAAACTCTCTAGTACTTAAAAAAACATGTGAAATATAGACACATGTCCATAGTGTGGCCAAGAAGATTAGTGGATTCAAGCTTTCAGAAACTGCTCCTTTTTTTTTTTTTTTTGATCAAGTCACTTTTCCTTCTTGATAGGTTTTCGTATTTCCTTTCACATAGGAAAACAATGTATCAAAACAACGTGGGTGGACTAAAGTTTAGGGTCCTTAAAATTGTCCTTACCCTGTTCTGATTTAATTTAAGGAAAATCTGAAAATGGCATCAGAATGTAGATTTTTCGAGAGTTACTATGTCTCATCAGTATAGAATTTCATTACTCTGTGATAAAGCTATAATGCATAAAATATGTGTTAACAAAACTGGCATTTTTGTCTTCATAAATTTAAGAAAAAAATTGACTGGTTTTCAAAAACTAAATCAAGTAAAAATGTGAAATTAGATCAGAAAGTGTTTTATTCTACAATACTTAAATTGTGCAATTTGTAAGCTACTTTCAGGAGACTGACATAGTATATCTTATTTAAAATGCTGTTATTTAAAAAATTAAGTTTTTATCTGGTTCTCTGAGAAGCCCAGGGCATGATATTTTTGCAGTTAGGCAAGAAGTACCTACTAAAGATATTTAGTAAGCAATACTGTAATTATGAAGATGAAATACAAATACATGCTATAATATTTGGCATATGAAGGGATACAGCCATGATAGCCAAACTCTTAAGAAGTAATCATATAAAAGTAAGGTACTAAATAAGACCATCTTCAGAATATAATCTGAAACCTGTGCTTTACCCAAAATTTCTCAGAATTAGATTATTTTGCTTTGTATAAGTTAAAATAAGGTCATATAAAGGTTTAAAAAACTTTAATAGGTTTATGACTTTAGGTCTCAGTTTATAGTATCCAGTGTTTGTCCTTTGGACTTGTTTTTCTCTAATTCCCTTTGTGACATTTAGGGTGTGTCGACTGTGGTATTTTAATAGTGGGACATTTTCATTGTTACTGAAAGTAAATCCTTCATAGTGAAAGACTGGTAAAGTAGAACTACAGTGTTCTAGTGCAAGAATCAGGAATCCTGAAGTTTCATTGTAGATATAAGTTGTAAAGAGAAGAAAAAAAGACATTTGCGTAAGCTTTTGAGTGTTTGTGGGCTCAGCTCACATTAGCTTTCCTGTGTGTTCTTTCCCCTACATGGAATTGACTCATCATTTACCCTTTAAACCTATACACAGAAGAATGAGAACATGAAGCTTCTGTCGACTGCTATTTTCTGTTTGAGTTTCCAGTTTTGGAGTCTTCTGAATTTTCTTTACCTGATCAGATTTAGGACTGTATTCTAGCCTCATTTGATAATATAGAAGGATTTGCTGTCATTTAGGAACTGAGCCTTTATTAAAATAGTTTGTGGTTTTAATCTTCATCCATGCCCAAGTTGTTTGGTCAAAATATGTTGTTTTCATCCTCAGATTTTCTTTCATTTTCTAGGCCTTCTATTCCCTCTTCTTTGTTTTCCCCCCAAACTCTAAACTTGGTATTGGGGGCCCCCAACCTCTGTGCTTGATTTAGTTTTTACCAAGAACAGGAGCAGTCACCAACCATTTGTAGGTGCAAGTTAAGGCTTGTTAGAACATTTGGCATCTAAACTATGAGCTCTGAGTAATATCTTCTAGTGTACAGTTTTAATCACATGGAGTGTGTTGTATTTGTAGGAAGAAAGTCAATTGTATTTTTTTATGTTTGACCATAGGTCATAATTATTGTAATGTTTATAGGATAATAAACTCATTAGGTAATTATGTCTTATTGAGGTATTTGAAACATTGTTTTTAACTTAAAAACTCTCAGGTAGATAATAATTAGATTTTACTTGTGACATTTAATTTAAATGGAAGGTATCTGTGAAAAACTGCATATTTTCTATTTTAATTTTTGTTTATTCTTTGCCATTCTGAAAATAAGCTAGGCTAACAGTAGTAGATATTGAGGTCAGTCCATCTTATGTCCATCTTTCCTCTTAAATGGTTGAGGTGAGTTGATCCAAAATTTCATAAGATGTGCGTAAAATTTGCTCATCATTGATCCTATCAATGATGTTTTTTAAGCTATGACATTAATCAAGTACTTTATGTTACACCAGGTACTGGTTAAGTACTTTTTATACATGATCTCATTTAGTCAACATAGATACTATTATTATCCTACTTTGCAAGTGATAACATTGACTTAAACAAGGCCACAAAGTTAATAATTGACAGAACCTACATCTGAAACCGTGTCGAATAACTCACAACCCAATGTGATTAACTATCACGCTGTATAGTAAGCTTTAAGTAAGTTGGCTGTAGAGTGGGGTTTCACATTCCCTTTCCTTCAGCAAAGAGGGAAAGGAAGATAAAGGAATATGGGGTTTGTTTTCTCCACCCCTGATCCAAAGAAGATTGGAAGCCTTTGAGCTATTTACTGCTCTAGGCCAAGAGATGAAAGGAAAGTAGGTAGCCTATGAAGAGAATCACCGTTTTTTAAGCACTCATGGAAGACGCCAGACTTTCTTAAGCAGTGCTGTTTCTCCTTTCTGCTTATTGGCCTCTTTGTGGGAGATGCTTTTCACACAGCATGTTAGTGGGCTGCAGTGACAGAATACCATAGACTGGGTGGCTTAACAGAAATTTGTTTCTCATAATTCTGGAGGTTGAGAAGTCCAAAATTGAGATGGCAGCTGACTCATTTCCTGGTGAGAGTAGTCTTTTTGGCTTCAGATATCCACCTTCTCATTGTGGCTTATGTGGTGGGAGTAGGATCGGTGCGGCAGAGAGGATGTTGCCTGGTGTCTAATGAAGACACTAGCCCCACCCTCATAACCTCATCTAAACCTAATTACTTTATAGGCCCTGTTGTCAAATAGAATAACACTAAGGATTAGTGCTTGAACATATGAATTTTGGGGGAACCTAGTTCAGTTGCTGGCACATAGTCTTTCAACATCCCTTAGAGGCTTTGATTTAGAGTTAGGATTTTGTGATGAAAGTGATTTAACATTTAGTGTCTCCCACTGAAGTGTACATGATGAACATTTATGGCTTAGATGAAACTTTACCAGGTGACACAGTCTGTATAAAAACTGAGGTGTTTCTCAAATATTACCTCATTTAGTCTTTGCAGCAGATGAGAAACCGAAGCTCAGCTATATGTATATTTCAGCTCATATAACTATTAAGTGGTAAAACATACATCAGTTAGGAATGCTTTAAGCTGCAAATATCAATAATGAAATAAACAAAACCTCACAAAATATCCAACCCACTTTAGCTTAAAGAAATAGGTGTTTAATTTTCACATGTAACAAGAGGTCCATATATAAATAGTTTCTGGTTTGGGTATAGAAGGTTAGCAATGTTAGGACTTGATCTGTATCCCTACAATTTTTCTGGCCTTCCCTTCATCATTATAAGGTGGCTGTGGAAGCCCGCATGCTAAGAGAGAGAGCAGAGGATGATACATTGCAGGGCACTATTCTATGTACTTTAAAAAAAAAAAAATCAAGGTAAGAAAATCTTGCCCAGAGGCCTCAAAGCATTCTTCCTTTGTCTCATTGTGTAGGTCTAAGTTGTATGGGCAATGACCCTAGTATAAGAGACTATAGTAAAGCAAATGTGTGGTTTAGGATTGACAGACAACAGGGTCTGTTACATGGCTATAATTCTAGCTTTGTTGTTTTGAACTAATCTTGCTCTTTTTCTCTGGAAGATCTCTAACTTTTCTGAGGGAGAATGTACATGTATTTTTTGTAAGTCTGAGGAATTATATTTTTGTGTCTTATCAAACAGAATTTTGAGTGACATATACAGAAAATAGTAGAAATAGGTAGTTAAAAGACCAGGTTCTGGACTCATATTGCTTGGGTTAGAATCCCATTTCTACTATCTATTAGCTATCTGACTTTTGGAGAACTGTCTTAACTTCTCAGGTCTCATCCCAGAGATTTATAAATATTAACGGAAATTTTGCATTCAAGCACTTAGTTCAAGATATAGCTTATTATATTGAGAGTTATATCAAACATTCAGCAACTATTAGTTATTATTAGCACTGTGAGTTCAAATAGAACAAAAAACTACCAAAAGACAACAAGCAGGTATGAAGTATAATATCCATTTATATTATTACTATTTGTAAGACAGTGTCTAAGAGGGTATTTACTTTCTGTTGTGGAGAAAACTAAGTGCATGAAATTATTTCAAAGTATTCAAAAAACTAGACAAATTTTCAAAGAAAGAAAAATACATACTTGCTGTCCTTGTGTGGGTTTCTGCCTCTCCTTCAGCCTTATTACTGTTTCTGACTGCCCTTTCTTGAAATGTCCCACTCACTAACTTAAAAAGGCCCTTATACAAGTGATCTAAGGTGATAGAAAAAAATATCTAATTATTTAATCAAAATAATTCACAAGAAGGTGTTAATGACCAATTGGTTTAAATCCCCAAAGGAGGAGGTATTTTTTTTTCTAAAGTGGAACTTAGGAATTGGAAGGAATCCTTATTTTATGAAATATATAAGGAACATTTAGGAAAATGTATTATAAGAAAACCTAAAGCATACAAAAAGATGGAGAGAAAGGTATTATGAACCTTCATGTACCCATTACTTAGATTTTATGATATTTAAGATTTTGCTACTCTGTGCTGATATTTTCTTTCTTATTTTTTTTTACTGAAGTAATAAGAAGATTTTAAAAGTAAGAGTTACAACTTTCTAATGCCTCTTTGCATTACAGTTCCATGCCAGAAGAATGGGGGCTGGCAATTTGTCATTAAGAACAGAAAGGTCTAATAATTGACCCAGGGGCAATGGCTGAGTTGAGATTTTGCCTGTTGTCTAAAAGTTAGCTCTCTAAAAATACGTAAGAATGAAGAAGTCTAATTGTGACCTTTGTGGTATCGCTTTATGTGCTAAGGATTAACCTCTCAGTTTCAGGCAACATGATGAATATAGCACCTTTAGTCTTGTTGTTTTTTAAAATTAAATAAATTCATAAAAATGCAAGGAAGAGAATAATCATTTATAGTCTTATCACTCAGAATTAAACATAGTTAATCTCTTGCATATTTGCTTCAGTTTGTTTTTGAAGAAAAATAATTCTATTGTTTTTATTAAAGATTTATCCTTTTGAGAAAGAAATCAAAGTAGAAAAACATGAAAATAAAAAGTAGAAAGATTAATATCACAGAAAATACCATAGTTAATATAGGTAGGCATCATTCTTTTCTTTAAATGTTTTACAATGTTTACTTATTTTTGAGAGAGACAGAGATACAGAATGTGAGCAGGATAGGGGCAGAGATAAAGGAAGACACAGAATATGAAGCAGGCTCTAGGCTCTGAGCTGTAGCATAGAGCCCCACGTGGGGCTTGAAATCACGAACTGTGAGATCATGACCTGAGTTGAAGTCAGAAACTTAACCAACTGAGCCACCCAGGCACCCCTAGATAGGTATCATTTTTAATAGACAAGTGGGTGGGTAGCAGGCTGAATGGATAGATGGAAAAACTTTTGTAAAAATGGGGTTATATTATAGATTCCACTGTAAATAGAAAAGGGTACATTGTATTTTACTTGATTCTAATAAAAAGGAAACTGAAGTGGAGCTAAAGGAGTCGCTAAATCCCAAATAAATGTTTATTTTTAGCATTAGAGATAATATTTGCTAAAAGATTCCCCTTAAGGTTTAAAAAGAGGGTGTAGGGAGGAGGCATTACAAAAAATTAAAAAGTTTTCTCATTATGTTTTCTTAAAGCTACATATTTATTTTTAAAAGAAGCAGTTAGCTTCCTGCTTAGAATAACAAGAACATTATATACTTTTTACACATTCTACCAAATATCTACCACCCACTTTTGGCTTTTTGGTTGGTATTTTACTGCTTTTTCATTGTCTAGGTTTATAACATTTATGTTTTGTTTTGTAACCATCATTCCTATAGTTGTTTAGTGTTTCTTTTACCACAACTTTTGTTTTTCTTACTTCATTTTCACTTTCCCTGAATTTCATTTTTGAGAAGCTTTTTCCCAACCCTAAGAGGGGTTTAGAGGGATAGTATATTCTCAGTGTTCTGTCACAGTTTAGTCTACCTGCCTTTCATTTTCGTTTGTCAATGACATCTTTTGTCAGCATAACATTCTTGGGCATGCTTTCTTCTCTTTCAAAATTTTGTATATATTTCCCCTTTGTTGGTTCTTTGCTTTTTCTGTTTGGAAGTCTGAGAAATTTATTTCTCACGGATGAGAAGATAGTGAGAAGTGGGGAGAACTCAGCTAAGTCAATTTGTAGCTGTTTTTTGGGGTGAGCTATCTTTTCTGAGGTTTCATGACTTGCCCTATATTATAGTTTAATACACCTAATTGGGAATGAGGACAAGGTTTATCATTCATTCAAGAGGATACTTTTTGAACCATTTGCCAAATGGTTCAACCAAAAAATCTTAATACCTGTCAGATAAAAATAACCTTGTTTACTTATTCTACAAACTGTTTCTTCCTAGTTTTCTGCTACATTTCAGGCTGAAGATGAAAAAAAAAATAACAAAACTGATTCATTTTGTTTCCCTCCAGATTTGGGAGTATTATTGACAATTCTTGTTTTCAGCAAATTTCTCTTATTTTATTTTTATCTCAACAAACATTCTCATTTGGCACCTTAAACTAAAGACCTCAGGCCAACAAAGGTGGACCAAGACCATTTCTTTCCCTGGTTGCCAGATTTTAAGGTTTATCACATTTAGTTATTTTGCTTTTCTTGTTTGGTGCTATTAGTGATTTTTCTTTTTCTTTCTTTCTTTCTTTCTTTCTTTCTTTCTTTCTTTCTTTCTTTCTTTCTTTCTTTCTTTCTTTCTTTTTTGTTTGAATTTTAGTTAACTTTGCCCATTTAAGTAGTAATTGGTGGTGGGAAATTTGTGAATTAGTTTTGATATGTCTTCATAATCAGAAATTTTGCTCCTTTAATTTTTGATGGGAAAGTATAATCCAGTACATCTGTCTAACATTTACAAGTAACATTTTGACTTAAGCCATAAAAAGGCATTTGATCACTAAGATATGAGTGCTGTTTTTATACAAAAAAAATCTCAAGAGCAGCATCTTCTTCAGGGAATTTGCTTCTCAAAATTAACACTGTGCTGGATGGAGTCACAGAGCGAAGAGACTGAAAATGCCTTTAGAGGACAGAAAAGAAAACAAAGTTCCTAGAAATTCTTCTGAATGTGGATGGGAACTTAGTTTGGTCCAATTATTTCACTTATTAAATGGTATTTTTGATTTATATCTTATGGCAATATTCTCTAGAAATGTTTACCATCAAGGTTTAAAATCAGATTACCTATTTAAATCTAAACAATCATTATATAAAATATTGATTGGTTTAAAATAATGACCAAATTAAATGATTTGTTAAAGATTATAAAATTGCTTTAGTTCATAGAGAAAAAATAAACTTTTAAATTCCAGTGATATAGTATATAATACGGTATACATACAGTATAAATAGATACTTTATTGTTTATAAGGTATAAACAATCCTTTATATTGTTTTGAACCAGTTTATATTTTGGTTAGGTGGTCACATTCAATATAATAAAGGGATTTTGTAGAAGAGAAGCTAGAAGTGTTCAGAAATAGTAACTACTGATGGATTTATTATTTCTGAAGTGTATAGATGACCAATTCCCTCCCCCCCCCTTTGGTCTCTATGTTTAAAAATCAGCTTATATTGTTCTAGAAAAGTCTTTATAACTTATGTAGTTTTTGTAACGAGAGAGATTTGTGATCTTAAGTGAGTGAAATGCAGAAACTTAGATCATAAGCAAAATTTTAAATCAGTGGCCCTCATACTTGGAAACTGAGAAACTTCTATTAAACAGTGCTTGGTCAAAAGGGGAAATACAATCTGAATGTTAAAGAAGATATTTTTAAATTTTAAAAAATGTTTTATTTTATATTAGAGAGAGAGAGAGAGCGAGCAGGGGAGGGGCAGAGAGACTGAGACAGAATCTGGAGTAGGCTGGCACCAGGCTCCAAACTGTCAGCACAGAGTCTGACGCTGGGCTGGAACTCAGAAGCAGTGAGATCAAGACCTAAGTGGAATTTGGAAGTTTAACAGACTGAGCCACCCAGGCACCCCTGAATGTTACAGAATTTTAAAAAGTAATTATAACCAAACATTACATTTTAGAATCTAAGGAACACAATTAAAGTAGTGAGTAGAGGAAAATTTAATTTAATCAGTGTAATTCATTTTATCAATAAAAATTAAAGAATGAAAATAAATGAATTAAAGTTTAAGCTTTAAACAGCTAGAAAAATCACCAACCGATAAACAAAAGGAAAGCAAAGATGTAACAAATATAAAAGCAGAAATTAATGTGATAGATAATTTAAAGAGTTGACCTAATTAATAGTTCAAAATATCTTTTAAAAAACTAAAAAATACAAACCGCTAGCTAAGTTAATCAAGAAAAGATGTAAAAGCATAAACACACAAAATATCCAGTAACAAGGGCAAATTGCAATTAAAAGGGAGGAAATTATAAAAATTTGCTACCTTTTCAAAATTTTATGCAAATAAATTTGAAAACTTAGATAATATGGATAATTTTCTAGGAAAATACAAATTACCAAAACTGACCCCTTGAAGATAGAATGCTTAAAGAGATTGATTTCCATAGAAGAAATAAAGTTAGCAAGGAAATACCTTATAAAATGCACTAGACTTACAAGGTGTCACAGGGGAATTCTACCAAAAATCTTCAAACACCAGATAGTCCCAATACTCCATAAATCATTTCAGAACATTGAAAATGGAGGAAATCTACCTGATTGTTTTTCTGAAGTAAATATATTATACCCAGAGTAGAAATAGTACCATAAAGTAAAATATAAACCAATTTTATTATAAATAATGATGCAAACCCACAAAATATAATATTAAGAAATATAATCAAACACAACATTAAAAACAGATTACATTATGACCACTGGGAATAATGCTAGGGATGCAAGCTTGGTTTGATATTAGAAATCCCCTCAATAAAATTTAATATATTAATGGGTATAAGAAAAAAAGTAATGGATTATCTCCATAAATGCTGAAAAAGCTTTCAACACAGGCTAATACCCATTTTTCATAAAAATACCAAATAGAAATTGATAGGTTATTTTTATTGTGGTAGAATATTTGTAACATAACATTTGTCATTTTAATGATTTAAAAAATTTTTTATTTTTTTATTTAAAAAAAGTTTTAGCAAAGATTATTTTATTTTTCTTTTATAGTTTATTGTCAAATTGGTTTCCATATAACACCCAGTGCTCATCCCAACAAGTGCCCTCCTTCATGCCCATCACCCCGCTTTCCCTCTCTCTCTCTCCCCCATTAGCCCTGTTTGTTCTCAGTATTCAAGAGTCTCTCATGGTTTGCCTCCCTCCCTTTTCCCAACTATTTTTCCTTCCTTTCCCACCCCCATGGTCCTCTCTTACGTTTCTCCTGTTACACTCTTGAGTGAAAACATATGGTATCTCTCCTCTGCCTGACTTATTTCACTTAGCATGACACTCTCGAGTTCCACCCACATAGTTACAAATGGCCAGATTTTCATTCTTTCTCATTGCCATGTAGTATTCCATTGTATGTATAAACCACATCTTCTTGATCCATTCGTCAGTGAATGACGTTAGGCTCTTTCCATGATTTGGCTATTGTTGACAGTGCCGCTATGAATATTGCAGTACATGTGCCCCTATGCCTCAGCACTTCTGTATCCTTTGGGTAAATCCTTAGCAGTGCTATTGCTGGTCATAGGGGAGTTCTATTGTTAATTTTTTGAGGAACCTCCACACTGTTTTCTAGAGTGGCTGCACCAGTTTACATTCCCACCAACAGTGTAGGAGGATGCCTGTGTCTCCACATCCTCACCAATATCTATAGTCTCCTGATTTGTTCATTTTAGCCACTCTGACTGGTGTGAGGTGGTATCTCAGTGTGGTTTTGATGTGTATTTCCCTGATGATGAATGATGTTGAGCATTGTTTCATGTGTCTGTTGGCTATCTGGATGTCCTCTTTGGAGAAGTGTCTGTTCATGTCTTCTGCCCATTTCTTCACTGGATTATTTGTTTTTTGGGTGTGGAGTTTGGTGAGTTCCCTGTAGGTTTTGGATATTAGCCCTTTATCCGATTTGTCATTTGCAACTATCTTTCTTTTCCTGTTCCTGCCAGTTGCCTATTAGTTAGTTTGTTTGTTTGTTTGTTTTTGCCTTTGCAGTGCAGAAGCTTTTTATCTTGATGAGGTCCCAAAGTTCAGTTTTGCTCTGGATTCCCTTGCCTTTGGGGATGTATCGAGTAGGAAATTGCTATGGTTCAGGTCGAGGAGGTTGTTTCCTGCTTTCTCCTCAAGGGTTTTAATGCTTTCCTGTCTCACATTCAGGTCTTTCATCCATTTTGAGTTTATTTCTGTGGATGGTGTAAAAAAGTGGTTTAGTTTCATTCTTCTGCATGTTGCTCTCCAGTTCTCCCAGCACTATCTATTAAAGAGGCTGTCTTTTTTCCATTGGATACTCTTTCCTGCTTTGTCCAAGATTAATTGGCTATACATTTGTGGGTCCAATTCTGGGTTCTCTATTTTATTCCGTTTGTCTATGTGTCTGCTTTTGTGCCAAGATCATACTGTCTTGATGATGACAGCTTTGTAGTTGAGATTAAAGTCAGGGATTGTGATGCCTCCCATTTTGGTTTCTTCTTCAATATTACTTTGGCTATTTGAGGTCTTTTGTGGTTCCATACAAATTTGAGGACAGTTTGTTCTAGCTTTGAGAAGAACGCTGGTGCAATTTTGATTGGGATTGCATTGAATGTGTAGATTTCTTTGGGTAGTAATGACATTTTCACAATGTTTGTTTTTCCAATCCATGAGCATGGAATGTTTTTCCATTTCTTTGTGTCTTCTTCAATTTCCTTCATAAGTTTCCTATATTTTTCATCATATAGATCTTTTATCTCTTTGGTTAGGTTTATTCCTAGGTATTTTATGGTTTTTGTATAATTGTGAATGGGATCAGTTTCTTGATTTCTCTTTCTGCTGCTTCATTATTGGTGTATAAAAATGCAACTGATTTTCTTACATTTCTTTGGTACCCTGTGACTTTGCTGAATTCCTGAATCAGTTCTAGTAGGCTTCTGGTGGAGTCTGTCAGGTTTTCCATGTAGAATATCATGTTATCTGTGAAAAGCGAAAGTTTGACTTCATCTTTGCCAATTCTGATGCTTTTTACTCCCTTTTGCTGTCTGATTGCTGGTACTAGGACTTCCAGCACTATGAGAAACAACGCTGGTGAAAGTGGACATCCCTGTCGTGTTCCTGATCTCAGGGGGAAAGCTCTCAGTTTTTCCCCCTTGATGATGATATTAGCTGTGGGCTTTTCATAAATGGCTTTTATGATGTTTAAGTAAGTTCCTTCTATTCCGACCCTCTCGAGAGTTTTTATTAAGAAACGATGCCTAATTTTGTCAAATGCATTTTCTGCATCTATCGACAGGATCATATGGTTTTTTATCTTTTCTTTCATTGATGTGATGTATCATATTGATTGATTTGTGAATATTGAACCAGCCCTGTAACCCAGGAATGAATCCCACTTGATCATGGTGGATAAATCTTCTTCCATGCTGTGGAATTCGATTTGCTAGTATCTTCTTGAGTATTTTTGCATCTGTATTCATCAAGGATATTGGTCTGTAGTTCTCTTTTTTATGCTGGGTCTCTGTCTGGGTTGGCAATCGAAGTGTTGCTGGCTTTGTAGAATGAGCTCAGACATTTTCCTTCTATTTCTATTTTCTGGAATAGCTTGAGAAGAATAGGTATTAACTCTGCTTTAAATGTCTGGTAGAACTCCCTAGGGAAGTCATTTGGTCCCGAGCTCTTATTCTTTGGGAGACTTTTGATAACTGATTCAATTTCTTCACTGGTTTGGGTCTGTTCAGGTTTTCTATCTCTTCCCATTTGAATTTTGGTAGCGCATATGTGTTTAGGAATTTGTCCATTTCTTCTAGGTTGTCCAGTTTGTTGGCAAACAAAATATAACTTTCATTGTATTACCTGATAGTTTCCTGCATTTCTGAGGGATTGGTTGTAATAGATCCATTTTGTCTATTTGGGTGATCTCTCTTTTCTTTTTAAGGAGCCTGGCTAGAGGTTTATCAATTTTGTTTATTTTTTCAAAAAACCAACTCTTGGTTTTATTGATCTGTTCAACTGGGGGGTTTTTTGGATTCTATATTGTTTATTTCTTCCCTGATATTTATTTTTCTCTTCTTCTGCTGGGTTTGGGGTGCTCTTGCTGCTTTCCTTCTAGTTCCTTTAAGTGCACTGTTAGATTTTGTATTTGCGCTTTTTCTAGTTTCTTCAAAATAGGCCTGGATTGCAATAGACTTTTCTCTTAGGATTGCCTTTTCTGCATCCCAAAGAGTTTGGATTGTTGTATTTTCATTTTTATTTCCTCCCATATATTTTTAAGTTTCTTCTCTAATTGCCTGATTGGCCCAATCGTTCTTTAGTAGGGTGGGCTTTAACCTCCATGTTTTTGGAGGCTTTCCAGACTTTTTCTGTGATTGATTTCAAATTTCATAGCATTGTGATCTGAAAGTGTACACAATACGATCTCAATTCTTTTATATTTATGGAGGGCTGCTTTATGACCCAATATGTGGTCTATCTTGGAGAATGTACCATGTGCACTTGAGAAGAAAGTGAATTCTGTAACCTCAGGATGTAGAGTTCTAAATATATCTGTCAAATCCATCTGTTTCAATGTGTTGTTCAGGTCCATTGTTTCATTAGTGATTTTCTGTCTAGTTGATCTATGCATTGCTGTAAGTGGAATATTAAAATCCCCTCCAATTAGCACTTTCTTATCAATAAGATAGTTTCTGTTTGTGATTAATTGTTTTATGTATTTGGGTGCTCCCAAATTCAGTTCATAGATGTTTATAATTGTTAGCCCTTCCTGATGGATTGACCCTGTAATTATTAATTAATGCCCTTCTTCATCTCTTGATCTCTTGTTATTGCCTTTACTTTAAAGTCCAGTTTTTCCAATATAAGTATGGCTACTCTGGCTTTCTTTTGACTTTCAGTCACATGATAGGTATTTCTCCAACTCCTTACTTTCAATCTGAAGGTGTCTTCAGGTCTAAAATGAGTCTCTTATAGACAGAAAATAGGTGGGTTTTGTTTATTTTTTTATCCATTCTGCTACCTTATGTCTTTTAATGGAGCATTTAGTCCATTTATACTCAATGTTATTATTGAAAAATATGGGTTTAGAGTCATTGTGTTCTCAGAAGCATTCATGCTTGTAGTGGTGTCTCTGGTACCTTGTGTTCCTTGCAACATTTCCCTCATAGTGTCCCTCTTAGGATTTCTTGTAGGGCTGATTTAGTGGTGATGAATTCTTTCAATTTTTATTTTGGAAAGCCTTTATCTCTCCTGTTCTGAATGACAGGCTTGCTGGATAAACAGTTCTTGGCTGCATGTTTTTTCTGTTCATCACATTGAAGATTTCTTGCCATTTCTTTCTGGCCTGCCAAGTTTCAGTAGATAGATCTGTGACTACTCTGATTGGTTTCCCTTTGTATGTTAGGGCCCTTTTATCCCTAGCTGCTTTCAGAATTCCCTCTCTGTCCTTTTATTTTGTCAGTGTCACTATGATATGTTGTGCAGAAGATCGATTCAAGTTATGTCTGAGGGGAGTTCTCTGTGCCTCTTGGATTTCAATGTTTCCTTCCTTATAGTGGGGAAGTTCTCAGCTATAATTTGTTCAAGCACCCCTTCAGCACCTTTCTCTCTTTCTTCTTCTTTAGGAATTCTTATGATACAAATATGGTTCCATTTGATTTTATCACTCAGTTCTCAAATTCTCCTTTCTTGCTCCTGGATCAATTTATCTCTCTTTTTCTCAACTTCATCTTTTTCTGTAACTGTGTCTTCTAATTCACCTATTCTTCTCTCTGTCTCTTCAATCTGTGCAGTTGCTGCCTCCATTTTATTATGCACCTTATTTATAGCCTTTTTAAATTTGTCACAACTATTTTTAATGGCCATAGTCTTTGTAGCAATAGCTTCTCTGATGCCTTCATGCCTTTTTTGAGCCCAGCGATTAATTTTATGACAATTGTTCTAAATTTTTGCTCAATTATGTTGCTTTATCTGTTTTGAGGAATTCTGTAGCTCTGACTTCTTCCTGAAATTTCTTTAGAGGAGAGTTCTTCAGTTTCATCACTTTGGCTAGCTTTCTGTCTCTTGTCAGTTTTAAAAGCTTGTTATGCACTCTACATCTTTGAGTATTGCTATATTAAAGGAATCTCATACAGGAGGTGTTCTTTTAATGGTGTCCCTTGGTCTCTCTTGTGCCTTTGGTCATTTTATTTCTCTACTCATAGTGATATTTGGGACTCTCTACCATGTGTACTTTGGCTTGTTTCATGAGGTAGCCCTGAAAAGAAAAACAGACAGGCAAACACACAGGGAACAAAAGTACACAAATGCGCAGACAAATCAAACAAGCAAACCAAAAGGAGGGGTGGAGGGAAAAGGAGGAAGAAAAACAACAAAAGACAAAGGACTGTCTAAAAGCATAAAACTTGAAATCCCAGCTACAAATAAAGAGCAAGGTGGAGGCAGTGCTGATGGAAGAGAATATAGAAAGAGAGAAGTGACTGGGGTGGAGAAGAAGTGAAATTGATCAGGCAGAGAGACTAAAGGCTTAATTCAGAGAGAGAAAAAGGAGAATATGGTAGGAGGCAAGGAGAAAAAAAACGATGATATTGTTACCCAAAGAAAGTATATAGTCTGATTATTCCAAAAAGAGAGAGAAAGGAAGGTGGCGAGGGAAATGTAGAATATGCATCAAGAAAATGGATTAAATGTAACTGTTTAAGCAAACCAATGACCAGAGTGCCCAGTCCAATGGAGGGGAGAGATAATAATAAGAAGGGAAAATATATCTGAATAGCAAGAATTGATCTAGAGTTAATCACAGCAATGCATCAATGTTGGTCTTGGCCCAGGCTCTGGAAAAAAAAAAAAGGCGTCTCTCCAGCATAGATGGGTGTTGTGTAGTGTAGGCAGGTCTCTCCTCCACTGTGGTCCCAAAGGCTGCTCCCTGAGGCCCCGTCTTGGTGGTTGTGGGGAGAAAAATGTCAGCAACCCAGTCCTTTCTTGAACCAAGCGTTACAACTCACTCCTTTGGCTCCAATCTCACTGTGCCAAGGCATAGCCAAGGTAGACCAAGTTGTACTTCTCAAGCCTCTCCTCATTTCCAGATCTTAGTCCACAGCACTTTGTACAGTGCTCCCTACTTCTCTGCCATCTTGCCTCTGTCTCATTTTAATGATTTTTAAGTGTACAACTCACTGGCATTAGTTACATTCAGTTTTATACAACCATCACCACTATTTCCAAACTTTTTCATCACTCCAAACGGAAACCCTATAATCATTAAACAATAATTTACCATTTTCACCTCCTAACCCTTGGTAATCTCTAGTCTACTTTTTGTCTCTGTGAATTTACCTATTCTATATATTTTATATAAATTGAACTGTAAAATTTTTGTACTTTTGTGCAGGACTTATTTTACCTAGCATAATGTTTTTGAGGTTCATCCATAAAAGGAATTTCATTCCTTTTATGACTGAATAATATTTCTTTGTGTATATTCCAGTGTGTGTGTGTGTGTGTGTGTGTGTGTGTGTATCACATTTTGTTTATCCATTTGCATTCATCTGTTAATGGACATTTGTTGTTATTTCGACTTTGTGGCTACAGTGAGAAAAGTTGTAATCAACACTGGCATACAAATATTTATTTGAGACCTTGTTTTTCATTCTTTCGGGTACTAGTAATCTAGTAATGTCATTGTTGGGTCATTGGTAATTTCACATGTAGCTTTTTGAGAATCTTTCTAAACTGTTTCTACTGTGACTACACCAATTTCCCTTTCCACCAGCAGTGTTTGAGAGTTTCAATTTTTCCCATTCTTGCAAATACTTGTTATTTTCTGTTTTTTAAAAAATTATAGCCATTCTAGTATGAAGTGATATCTCATTGGGGTTTTGATTTGTATTTTTCTAATGTCTAATATCTTGAGCATCTTTTCACATTCTTATTGGCCATTTATAGGTCTTCTTTGGAGAAATGTCTATTACATCTTTCTTCTTTCCTAAATTAGTTTGTCTTTTTGTTGTTGAGTTGTAGGAGTCCTTTATATATTCTTAGTATTAAACCATTATCAGAAATTATCGATTTTTCCCTCAACATGATAAAATATATATACTCTAGTCCTAAAGTGTGCAGTTTACTTATGGAGAAATTCGAGAGGCATTTGCACTAAGATTGGGAACAAGTCCAACATGTGTATTACCACTATATTTAATGTTGTTCTAGAGGTATTAGCCAATGTAGTTAGACAAGAGAAATGAATTGGAGGCATCTGACTTGGTAAAAAGGAAGTAAAATGAACTGTATTTGAGTATTATGTGATAGCATGCCTGGAAATGCTAACCAACATTGACAATAAAGGAAATGAGTTATTAGGTGATAAAATTAATATACCGTGCTTAATAGTTTTAATATATAATAATAAAATCTGTTAGAGGACATAAGAGATAGTAGGGAAAACTCCATTTATAATATCAACAAAGAAGATTAAATATTTAGGAATAAACTTAAAAAGAAATATATAAAATTTACATGAAAAGACTTTGAACTGTTCTTCAAAGATATAAAAATACACATGAACCAAATGTAGAGATGTTTTTAGATAACTAAACATCATGAAGAGGTCAGTTTTTCATAAGTTCATTTATAAAATTAACACATTCCCCAAACCATCAAGCTTTTATAATGGGACTAGGCAAGCTGACACTAAAGTTCAAATAGATAAATAAATATGCAAGAGTAGCCAAGAATATACTTTAAAGTCATAAGTGTGTGTATGTGGAGTAGCCTTCCTTGACATTAAAAGAAACTATAAAGCCTCTAGATTTAAGCAACATAGTAATGGCAAGTGAATAAACCAGAGAAATAGAATTAAATATCCATAAATAAACCCAGGTGCATAAATAAACTAAATATCTAGAAATTTAGTACATTATAAAGTTAGCATTTCAAATCACTAAAGTTTTTACATATGATGCTAAGACAACTGGCTTGCCATTTGGAAAAAGTTAACAGGGGCACTTGGGTGGCTCAGTAGGTTAAGCATCTGATTCTTGATTTTGGATCAGGTCATGATCTCACATTTCGGGGGACTGAGCCTCATGTTGGTGTCTCCCTCTCTCTCCCCACCCATTCCCTACTTGTGTGTGCATGCATGCGTTCTCTCTCTCTTTCAGAATAAATCAATAAACTTAACTAAAAGGAGAAAAAAGTTAACAGATCTATACTTAATACCATACAAAAGGGTAAATTACAAATGGATAAGGAATCCAAGGATTAAAAACATGAAAACTATATACTGTAAGAAAACAGATGAATTCCTCTTGAATGTTGGTGTATGGAAAGGCTTTATAACTATGATTCAAAATAAAGAGATCATAAAAGAAAAGAGTTTATGATTTGAATACCTAGCAATATATGCATGTCAGAAAAGACCATAAATGAATCCAAAAGAAAATTGACAAACTGGGAGAATTTATTTACACTTATATCAAAGATGAAGGGCTTATATCCCTAATATATAAGGAACTCTAGAAATCTGAAGGAAAAACAGGTCAAAAAACTGCTATAACAAAGAACAAAACACACGGATAGACAATAAAAATTTGAATATAAAGATGATCCTTAAGCTTTTGAATAGATACAATTAATTTCTGAGGAGATACAACTATTAGTTATTGAGAAACGGGTGTTGAAATCTCTGACTACAATTGTGAATTTGCCTATTTCTTCTTGAAATTTTGTTAGTTTGTGCTCCATGTATTTTGAAGCAGTATTTTGAATTATTGGGTGCAAAAATTTTATGAATTTCATATTCTATATTATATTATATCATATCATGCCATCATATCATATCATATATCCTTTGTCACTCACATTGAAATTATCCTCCTTTTTCCTGCTAATGGTCTTTGCTCCAAACTCTTTTGTTTTTATTAATACAGCATTATCATGTCATATGTTTCCTATTCTTTTAATCTGTTTATGTCTACATTTTGAATGGGTTTCTCATCAACAAAATATAATTGGATTTTGCTTTTTATCTAAGCTGATGGTCTTTAGCTTTTACTTGCTATTTGTTTTCTATAGGTACCATCCATTATTTGTTGCCTTTCTCCATTTTACTGTATTCTTTTATTATTTTTTATAATCTTATTTATCTTCTTTTTTGGCTTTTTAGCCATGATATCCTGTTACATTATTTTAGTGATGCTTTCAAGTTTAATAGCATACATTTTTAGCTTACCGTCTACCTTCAAGAAATATACTACTTCACACTGTAGTACAAGAAAATTATAATATATTTACATTTATTGACTTCCAGATTTTATCCTGTTGTTACACATTATATTTCTACCTATTTTATAAATCCTAGGATACATTGATATTATTTTTGATTTATTTATTTTATTTTAATTTTTAATGCTTATTAATTTTTGAGGGGGGAGGGGCAGAGAGAGAGGGAGACATAGAATTTGAAGAAGGCTTCAGGCTCTGAGCTGTCAGCACAGATCCCAAAGGGGGACTCAAACCCATAAATCGTGAGATCACGAGCTAAGCTGAAGTTGGACGCTTAACCAATAGTCATCCAGGTGCCCCTATTTTTGCTTTAAATAATAAATTTTCTTTGAATGCTTTTCAAATAAAAGACAATTTTTTAAAAAAACATTTCCTCATATAGTTGCCATTTATGGTACTCTTCATTACTCTCAGTTTCTTTCACTGGAAGGATTTCTTTTAACATTTTCTTGTAGTGCAGATCTGTTGGTGATCAATTTTTTCAGCCTTTGTGTATGTCTGATAAAGTTCTTATTTCATCTTTATTTTGAAAGATAATCTTTTTCTGGATATAGAATTTTAGGTAGATAATTTTTTTCCTTATAGTACTCTAAAAATGTTGCACAGCTGTCATCTAGTCTGCATTGTTTTCAATGAGAAATTGACTGTTATCCTATTTTTGTTTCTCTATACCTAAGATGTTGTTTTTTGGGGGGGGGGAGTGGCTGCTTTTAAGATTTTTTTTCTCTATAATTCACGGGGTTAAAGCAATTTAAACATTATGTACTGTGGTGTAGGATTTTTTCATATGTTTTGTGCTTGGGATTCATTGGGATTCTTAAATCTATATAGGTTTATAATTTTTGTCAAATTTAGAAAATTTCAGCTATTTATATTTTCAATATTGTTTTTGATCCTCTCTTCTTATATTTGGTGGCTCTAATTAGAGATACACTGGTCCATTTTGAAGTTGACTCACCCTTGCTGATTCTCTATTTTTTGTGCCTTTTTGTCTTTGTGTTTTATTATAGATAGATTATATTGATCTGTACCAAAGTTACTAATTTTTTCTTATTCAGTATTTAATTGGCTTTTAATATTATTCAATATGTTTTTTAGTTCAGATATTTTTATTTCCATCTTTAGAAGTTTGGCTTTTTTATATGTATGTATATATGTATATATATTTCCTTATCTCTACTCTTTTAAACATTTTCATTAGCTTATTGAACATATACAATGAAGTTCTAATAACTGTTTTAATGTCTTTGTCAACTAATTTTAACATCTATGTTATTTCTGATCCAGTTTCAGGTGATTGATTTTTATTTTCATTAGGGCCATAATTCCTGCTTCTTTGCATTCCTGATTTTTTTTTATTGGATACTCGACATAGTGAATTTTACTTTGTTGGATATTCCTATTAACATACTTGAGCTTTGTTCTGAGCTTTGTTCTGGGCTGCTAAGTTACTTGAAAACAGTTTGACTCTTCATGGTCTTGTTTTAAGTCTTGTCAAGCAGGATAAGGCAGCATTTAATCTAGTGCCATTTTTCAATCTACAACTGAGGTGAAATCCTTCTGAGTACTCTCATATAATGAATGCCCCATGAATTATGGAACTTTCCACTTTGGCTAGTGAAGATAGGAACTGTTCAGAGCTTCTAAAGGAAGTTACTGGGATTGCTCCCTCTAATTCTTTCAGGTGGTTCTTTCCCTGGTTTCATGTATTTTTCTCCATGCATGCACTATTCAGAACTCAGTAAAGGATACAGAAGAGGGTCCTCTGCAGATATCTGGATTTCTCTCTTTTTGTAGCTCTCTCTTCTTCAGTACTCTGCACTATGAATTCTAGCCACCTTCATCTTCCTGGTTTTTCAGTTCTAGCTTGTCAACTCAGGAAAATAGCTAGGCTTTGCCTAGATTCTTCTTCCTGTACTGTACCCAGAAACCTCATTGCAGGCAATAAGCCAGAACAGCAAAAGCAGGGCTCACATATTTGCTTCCTGTCTCTCAAAGAATATTGTCCTCTGTTGCCTGATGTCCAATATCTTTAAAATTGTTATTTCATAATTTTTTCATATTTTATAGTAGTAGGAATATAAATTCAGTTTCATCTTAAGCAGAAGAGAATTGGATAAAGCAGGTAATGCAAATTAAAACTATAATGAGGGGCAATGGGGGAGCTTTTTTTCAGTTGGTATGAAATTTCAGATATACAAGATGTATTAGTTCTAGAAATCTGCTGTAGAGCCTGGTGTTTATAGTCACCAACACTGCATTGGTCACCCAGAAAATTCAGAGGATAATCCTAATGTTAGTGTTCTTCCTACCACAAACAAACAAGGGACACACAGAAACTTTTAGATGTGATGGATATGTCTGTTACCTTCATTGTTGTAATGGTTTCACACATGTATCCATATGTCTGAATTCACCAAATTGCATGCATTAAATATAGTTTTTATATATCAATTTTACCTTAATAAAGCTGCTTTTCAAGAAGCAGAAATAGAAAAAAAACTATGTTGAGATAATTATAACATTGAATTGTTGAAAATTAAAAATATGAAATAAATTCTTTTGGCAAGGTGGTGAAGAACTAGGAAATTTCATTTTATGGGGAATGCATACTGGTACAACTCTTTTGAAAGGAAATTTCACAGTATTTAGCAAAAGTACACATACTTTCTTTTGACCCTTCAGGAATTTACCCTTAAGATACACCTCCAACAATATGAAAATATGTATTGCAAAGCTATTTACTCCTGCATTTTTGGAATTAAACAACTTAAATACTTACATATATAGGAGAGTATTTAATAAACTATACTATAGTCAAACAATGGAGTACTATGTAGCTGTAAAGGGAAGATTGAGGAAGATAGCTATAATCTGAAATGGAGAGATTTCCAAAATATATTGCTAAATGTAACAGTGCATTATTAGATGCCACTTTTTATGTAGAAAGGTAAAATGAGAAAATATGCACTTATCTGCATCTGCGCAGTTGTGCAGAAAGAAACAGAGGAATGGTAAAGCAGAAACTACTGAGACTGGTTATCTAGAGATGAATGGTTCAAATGGAATAGAAAAGGTAGGGTTGGGGGATAAAATAGAGTAGATAAGGATGGGAGTAACACTTCTTTGAGTAGACTTTTTTGTTGTTGTGACTTTTAGAGCCATATTACTTTTTCTCATACCAACCAAACAAATAAACACTAATAGGAGAACCAAACTGGATATAAACAAAATAAAGATATTTAACCGTATTTCAAATAAATAGTATAGTCACATTCAAAGTGTATGGTGTGGTGGGCAAGTAAAACGAACCAAAATAACTTTGGAACATACTATTTTTACTGTATGTTTTAAGGCTAAAGAATAAAAGAACCCAAAATTAAGTATAAATGTATTATACTTAGTAGGCTGGTTTTTCAAAGTGGTACGAGTTAGCAATTCTGATGCAAATTTATATACACTGTAGGAATGAACAAATAAAGAAATAGGATGTAGATAATGAATGCTGGGTTTTTGCTTTAGGAAAGGTAAGTTACAAATAAAATAGGGCTAAGGTTAGAAAAATTCCTGAAATGTTAGAAGCTCATGAACCTTAGGATACACACACACACACACACACACACACACACACACCCCCCACATCTATATTCATATCTATCTCTAACTCTATAGAATTTATGTGTATATGTATAAATAGATGTATTGCATAACTCAGTCTTCTGAGAGTCAATGAGGATACCAAATATTCAGAGGGCCCACTCCCAGTAAGCACAGCTAGCACCAAATCTTGTTTCTTAAATACTGTTTTCCTATAAAAGGAAATGTTACTTCTTGGAAAAATTACTGATTTCAGAGATGGGGAGGGAATATACCAGAACCTGGAACCATCTTGTGACACTAGTAATAAAGTCTTATAGAAAAATGATGGGAAAATATCTAAAGGACATAGCGACAATGTTAGAGAAGCTCCCATTGGTCAAATCTAGGATAATGCAACAAATAAATAATGATAAGTATTTAATGTTATATATTATAGCATATATAACGGTAAATAACTATATAATATGTAATAATAAAAACGATGAGTTTTAATTTTTATTTATTTATTTATTTTTGAAAGAGAGAGAGTCAGAGAGGGACAGAAAGAGAGGGAAACAGAGAAATTCAAGCAGACTGTGCACCATCAGCACTGAGCCTGATGCAGGGCTCAGACTCATGAACCACAAGATCATGATCTAAGCCAAAATCAAGAGTCGGTTGCTTAACTGACTGAGGTACTTGAACACCCCCAAAATTATGAATTTTAATTCATATAATAAAATAAGAATCTACAAATTCATCTTGACATGAATAAATGAATGAACAAATTACTTGGGGTTAGGAAAAACTCTATTTTATGGTGAAATTTCATTTAGTAAGTGCAAAAGGAATGACTGAATTAGTAAAATACCATTTGGCAATCATCACAGTGATAATTGTTTGAAGCAAAAATCATCAATGGATGCTAAATTTAGTAGCTAGTTTTTTTAAGCTTTTATTTTTAAGTAATCTCTACACCCAATGGTGGGGTTTGAACATACAACCCTGAGGTCAAGAGTTGCACAGTCTACTGATTGAGCCAGCCAGGTAACCTGTGATCAAAATTTTTGATAGGAATGCAGGAAATAGGATATTTACATGGTTTTGAAGTAGATACCCACAAGATATTTACCATTTATAAAAGGTAAAATAGTAACTTTACAGTGGAAGAATGTGGCAGACACCATCTTAACCAAGTAATTAAACCATTCTTAAGATAAGTCAATATCATGTACCTTTTGATCCTGAAGTCACAACATAATTTCTGTGGTATTCCTCCCAATAATGCATAACCTGAAACTAATAATGGGATCATCAGACAATGCAAACTGAAGTGCATCCTACAAAATAACTGTTCAAGGTTATAAAAGACACGGAAAGACTAAGGAGAAGTTTCAGTTTAAAGAAGACTAAGGTTACTTAGCCTACAATTCTGTCACTTATACTGCAATTACCAGAAATACCACATGCCCTGTAGCTGTAACTGGAAGACTTCAAGGAAACAAATGTACAAACTCCCAGGTGCTCATGGATCTTCCCTTCTTCCATATTTAATGAGTAGCCTACTTGAAGCTATATCAAAGATCTTATTTGGTAGCTCATAATAGTTTCTCACAAAAGTTTAACATAGGAGGCAAAGAAAACTTTCCCTTTCTATAGGACAATTTAAACTATAAATAAGCTGAATGTAATCACTCTTGGAAATTTTGTTTTGGTCAGGAAGGCAATGGAAGTGTTTTGTAGGCCTCAATTAATATTGTCATCCAGAAGAAGTTACATATATGGTTTTTTGGGAAACCACCAATTAGAATGAAATCAAGGCTGTTCTTAGTCATCCAACTCTTGTTGGAGACTTTCAAAATTTAGAGTTATCTCTATCATTGTTTTTATCTTATTACTGTTGTTATTCTTTATGGAATCCACTTGAAACAAACCCTCCCCAAATCACAAAAATTCTTAGTATTCTTGCAAATGTTTGCATTTGTATTTTGAGAATATCCTACAAAGACCAAAGCAGGTGACACTGAGGGAGAGAAATCACTTGTCAGTGGATAGCTTGACAAGACTTGTATGGATTTTGAGAATATTGTTGATGTTAAAGAGTTAGCACCTGATTGGAGTGGTAGATTTTCTAAGTTTGGGAACTGCCAACCCAGACATGGAATCTTCTTTCTTGGCAACTAATAATTTTTCCATTCAAGACTCTTATATCAAACTCAAGAAAGACCTAAGAATTTTTCTCTGCACTTTGATCTTAATGCATCATTGATCTGACCATAGGATGTTACCACAGTTGTTCTTTCTATGGTGAGTGCTAAGAGCATTTTATTTCAATAAAGGCAGTATCTGTATGTTTCAAGCATCTGTATATAAAAATATAATTTCATGTGTAAAAACCACTATGTTGCCCTGGTATGAATAAAGGTGGTACAGCTCAGATTCTATCATCCTTGTTACAATTTATTGATACGGTGTACAGCTCTCTTATTTAAACATTACTCTTTTGTTTGTGGTAATGATTACAGAACTTGTACTCTGAGACATTGTCTCTTTACTTTCAAAGAGTATACTTTTAGACTGGCTTCATTATTTTTGTTTGTTTAGCCATGCCACATTTCAGCTAGGCTTCAGACATTTTAAGAGTATTTTCTGTCCATCTCAGTGGTAATTGTCTCCCTCAATTCAGCTCAGTATCTGGCCTATGTGTATGTATTTTTCTGTCTTTTTCTTTTAAAAATTGGGATATAGGGACGCAAAACCTGAGATACTCTTGAATACTGAAAATGAACTGAGGGTTGAAGGGGGAGGGGAGGGGGAAGGGAGGTGGTGGTAATGGAGGAGGGCACTTGTGAGGAAGAGCACTGGGTGTTATATGGAAACCAATTTGACAGTAAACTATTAAAATATAAATAATTAAATAAAATTGGGATATAATTGACATATAACATTGTGTAAACTTGAGGTGTACAATGTGTTGTTTTGATACATTTATAGATTGCAATATGTTTACCACCATAGCATTAGCTAATACCTCTATAACATCACATGGTGATCACTATTTTTGTGGTGAGAACAATTAAGATTTAGTCTCTTAGCTAGTTTGGAGTTTATAATACAGTATTTGTTAACAGTACTCACTATGTTGTACAACAGATTTCAAGAACTTATTTATCTATTACTTTGAAGTTTCATGTAGAACAAATGATGTATATAATCTTTGAATGCTGAGAACTGATTAATTTTCAAAACTATATTGTTGATAAACTTTGTCATTTAATTGTAAGAAATTGCTAAAAACCCACATCTGATGGTCAAAGTAGGGTCAAAACTTATAGAAAAATACTGTTATCAGTTGTCGGTTTAGTTCATACTTGAATTCCCTCTGACACCATTAATTGCTGCCTAATTTGAATAGAAGATAGAGAGGCACATGAAGTTCATCTTAAGCTGTGCGGGGGTCTATTGAAAGAGTCTTTGTACTCTGTGCAATCAAGAGAACTGGTCAGTGTTTGGGCTTTTCACAGAACAATACTTGGTTAAGAATTTGCTATCACTTTTCCTGTTCCCTTCTAAAATAAGAAAGAGCAGCATATTTAGCTTTTAATTTTGCTTTCTGTGGCTACAACTTTTTTCTTTTCAAAAGCATGATTTTAGCTTTTATTCTCCGTTCATTCAAAATGTAAATGTTAAAAATTAGGATTCATCTGTGATGTTGTACATTCTATGCATTTAACAAATGTATAATGAACATCAACCCACATTTTATTATTGAACAGAATACTTTCACTGCCCTAAAAAATCCTCTGTGCTCTATTCATCCCTTTCTCCTCCATATCTTCTGGTAATTGCTAATCTTTTTATAGTCTCTATAGCTTTTCATTTTCCAAAATGTCATATAGTTGGAATTATACAGGAGGTAGCCTTTCAGATTGGCTTCTTTCACTTAGTAATATGCATTTAAGTTTCCTCCATGTCTTTTTATGACTTGCGATCATTTTTAGCACTGAATAATACTCCGTTTTCTGGATGTACCATAGTTGATTTATCCATGTACGTACAGAAGGACACATGTGTTGCTTTCATGTTTTTGCAATTATGAGTAAAACTACTATCAACATCCAGATTCAGGTTTTTGTGCAGAAATGTTTTCAGTTTATTTGGGTAAGTATTAAGGAGTGAAATTGCTGGGTCATATTTAGAGTGTTTTGGTTTTGCAAGACACCACCAAGCTGCATTCCAAAGAGCTTTAATATTTTGCATTCCCACTGGCAGTGAATTGGCTTCCTATTGCTCCACATCCTCCACAGCATTTGGTGTTGCTGTTGTTCCTATTTTGGCCATTCTTTTTTTTTTTTTGAGATATAATTGACAATATAACATCATTATGATAGTTTTAGGTATGTAATATAATAATTAAATATTTGTGTATATTGTGATATGATCACCAAAGTTGTCTAGATAACATTTGTCACCATACATAGGTATAAAATTTTCTTATGATTAGAAATCTTAGGATCTATTCTTTTAACAACTTTCAAATAAACAACAGAGTATTATTAACTATAGTAACCATGCTGTTGCATTCCAAACTTATTTATTTTATAACTGAAAGTCTGTAACTTTTGACCCCCTTCCATTTCACCCACCCTTTACCCTCTGTCTCAGGCAACCACCAATCTGTTCTTTGTATTTATATGCTCAGTTTATTTGTTTAAGATTTAACATATAATGAGACCATAGGGTATTTGACTTTTTCTGTCTGACTTATTTCACTTAGCAAATACCATCTAGGTCCATCCATGTTATCACAAATGGCAAGATCTCATCCTTTTTATGGCTGTGTAATATTCCAGTATATATCTATATCACTTTTTTTTGAGAGACAGAGAGAGAGCGCGCGAGCGAGGGGGGGGTCAGAGAGAGAGGGGGACACAGAATCTGAAGCAGGCTCCAGGCTCTGAGCTAGCTGTCAGCACAGGGCCCGGCACAGGGCTCGAACACATGAACTGTGAGATCATGACCTGAGCCGAAGCCGGACGCTTAACTAACTGAGCCACCCAGGTACCCTCACATTTTTTAATCCATTAATCCATTGTTACATACTTAATTGCTTTGATGTCTTGGCCGTTGTAAGTAATGCTGCAATGAACATGTGGTTGCATTGGATTTTGGCCATTATAATAAGTGCATAGTGGTATCTCATTGGATATTAATTTGCAATTCCTTAGTAACATACAGAATTAATTTTTTTTAGTATATTTACCTGCCATCAGTATATCTTTTGGGGCAAGGTTCCTGTTTATATCTTTGCCTCTATTTTAGTCATATTTTTTAAAATTTTCTGATTGTTGAATTTTAAAATTTCTTTGTATATTTTGGATAAAAGACCTTTATTAGGTTAAGTATTTTGCAAATATTTTCTCCTAGTCTGTGACTTCCCTTGTAATTCTTTTGACGTTGTCTTTTGCAGAGCAAAGTTTTTAATTTTCACAAAGTCTGGTTTATCAATTATTTTTTCATTGATTTTGCCTTTTGTGTTACGTTGAAAAATTCATTGTTATATTCAAGGTCATCTAGGTTTTTTCTTATGTTATCTCCTAGGAATTTTACAGCTTTGCATTTTACATTTAGGTCAATAATCCATTATGAGTAATATTTTCAGGGTGTAAGATCTATCTCTATGTCTAGATTCACTTTTTTACCTGTGGATATCCAGTTGTTCTGGCACCATTTGCTGAAAAGGCCTTGCATATAGTGATACCAAAATTACGCAAAAAGAAAAAAGACCATTTGAATAGGCCTATCTCTGTATCATGAAATTGATATATCATGAAATTGAATAAAAAATTAATAACTTTCCAAAACAGAAAGCACTAAGCCCAATTGGATTCATTAGTGAATTCTATCAAACATTTAAGCAAGCAATTATACCAATTCTCTACATTCTATTCCAGAAGATGGAAGCAGAGGGAATACTTCTTAACTCATTATATAGATCCACCATTACCTTAATACAAAAATTAGACAAATATATTACAATAAAAGGAAACTGCAGGCGAATATCACTCATGAATAAAGATACAAAAACCCTCAACAAGTTAAGAAGTCAAATCCAACAATGTATAAAATGAATCATACATCATAACCAAGTGGGATTTATTCAAGGTATGCAGGGCTGGTGCAACATTCAAAAATAAATATTTGTGAGTTTTAAAAAATATTTTTAATGTTTGTTTACTTTTGAGAGAGACAAGACAGAACATGAGTTTGGTGGGAGGCAGAGAGAGAGGAAGACACAGAATCCAAAGCAGGCTCCAGGCTCCAAGTTGTCAGCACAGAGCCTGTTGTGGAGCTCAAACCTACAAACCACAAGATCATGACCTGAACCAAGGTTGGACACTTAACTGACTCATGGGCCCCCCAAAATCAATATTAGTAATCCATTATGTTAACATACTAAAAAAGAAAAATTAAATGATAATATCAATAGATGCAGAAAAGCATTTGACAAAATCCACTGCTCATTCATGATAAAAATTCTCAGCAAACTTGCAGTAGAGGAAAACTTCCTCAACTTGATTTTTAAAAATCTGTAAAAAACATGGAATATCTATTTATTTTGTTCTTCTTTGATTTGTCTCATCAGAGATTTGTTGTTTACCTTATATAGATTTTGTACATATTTTGTTAGATTTATACCTAAATATTTAACTTTTTATGATTCTAAAGTAAATGCATTGTTTTTAATTTCAAACTCCACTTGTTCATTACTAGTTTTTAAGTCCAATACGATCTCAGTGAAAATCTCAAAAGAAGAGCAGACTGTTTAATTTGCTACTATAGGTTGAAGTAGTCTGTGCATCTCCATTATATTCAGATGAATGATAAAGCTGCTAGGTTCAACTATATCCTTACTGATTTTTTGCTGCTGGCTCAGTTCATTTCTGATAGAGAGGTGTTGAAATCTCCAAGTATAATAGTGAATTCATCTGTTTCTCTTTGCAGTATCTGTTTTTTCCTCATGTATTTTGACATTTTGTTGTGAGGCACATACACATTAAAGACTGTTATATATTCTTGAAGTATTGGCCCTTTTAACATTATGTAATGCCCCTCTTTATTTCTGGTAACTTTTCTTTGAGGTCTGCTCTGTCTGAAAATAATATAGACACTCCTGCTTTATTTTGATCAGTGTTAGCATGCTACATCTTTCTCCATACCCTTTACTTTTAATCTTTATGTGTCTTTGTATGTAAAGTGGGTTTTCTTTAGATAACATATAGTTAGGTCTTGTTTTTTCATCAACTCTGACAATCTCTATCTTTTTAATAATATCTTTAGACCGATGATTTTTAAGGTGATTATTATATAGTTAGATTACTATCTACCATATTTGCCACTGTTTTCTATTTGTTGTTTCTATTCTTTGTTCTTATTTTTGTCTTCCACATTTTGTCTGCTTTTTGTGTGGTTTGAATTAGCACCTTATCCCATTTCTTTCCTCTGTTAGAATATCAATTGTAGGGGCGCCTGGGTGGCTCAGTTGGTTAAGCGTCCAGCTTTGGCTCAGGTCATGATCTCACATTCGTGGGTTCGAGCCCCACATCAGGCTCTGTGCTGACAGCTAGCTCAGAGCCTGGAGCCTCCTTCAGATTCCGTATCTCCCACTCTCTCTGACCCTCCCCTGTTCCTACTGTCTCTCTCTGTCTCTCAAAAATAAAGAAAGAACATTAAGAAAAAAAAAGAATATCAATTGTACTTTTTGAAAACTATTTTTAGTGTTTGTCATGGGTTTACAATATGTATTTACAGCTAATCTGAGTCTACTTTCAAATACTATATATTTCTTCATGGGTAATGTAACTACATTAAAACAAAATATTCCTAGTTATTCCTTTTTATCCCTTGTTTCATTTCTACCATTCATTTCACTTGTATATAAGCATACATATACTCTTATGTATGGATTTATATCAGGTATGTAAAGCGTGTTCAACATTAAAAAAATCAATTAATGTAATCCATCACATTTCACATGCACACAATCAAATACCTTGTTTCAATTATTATTTTGAATAAATGTATTTGTTAGCTCAATTAAGAATACAAAAATGTTTCCATTTTACCTTCAATTATTCATTCTCTAATACACTTTCTTTTCTTATACAGATCTTAGATTCTGACATACTTAATTTTTCTTCTCTGTGAAGAACTTATTTTAAGAATTGTTAAAATCCAAGTCTACTGGCAACACATTCCCTCAACTTTTTTTTTTTTGTCTAAGAAAATCTTTCTCCTCTTCTCTACTTTTGAAGGATAATTTTGCAGGGTATAGAATTCTACATCAGTTGTTTTATTTTTTCATCCTGCTCTTTTCTTGCTTTCTGATGAGAGTCAATGTAATTCTTATTATTTTTATTTTTCTATATAGGTAACTTGTTTCTTCTGTCTTGTTTCTGTCAATTTTTTTCCTTTATCTCTTTGATTTGTATAGTTTGAATATTATATACTTAGGCTTAGTGCTTTTGTTTTTTGCATTTTCCTGCTTGATGTTTCTGAGCTGCCTGGATCTGTGGTTTGGTGTCTGACATTTTGGGGGGAATTCTCAGTTATTATTGCTTTAAATATTGATTATGTTTTTTTCCATCTTTATTCCTTTTCAGGAATATATATATATATATATATATATATATATATATATATATATATATACACATATCTTTAACCTTCTGTAGTTCTCCCACAGTTATTGGATATTCTATGTTTTCCAGTCTTTTTATTCTTTGCTTTTCTGTTTTGGAAGTTTTTATTGTTACATCTTCAAGCTCAGAGATTCTTCCTTTAGATGTTTTTCATCTACTAATGAACCCATCAGAAATGTTCTTCATGTTTATTGCAGTGTTTTTGATTTCTAGAACTTCTATTAGATCCCTTCTTAGAATTTTCATGTCTTTGCTTACATTATCTGTCTCTTCTAGCATGTTGTCTGGTTTTCCCTTTAAAGCCTTTAACATATTATCACAGTTATTTAAAATTCTTGCTTAAACAATTTCAACATTCCTACCATATCTGACTCTGATTCTCTTCAGTCTCTTCACAAGTCTCTTTTTATTATCTTATTTCTCTACTTAGGATCATCATGATAATATTGAAGAGAAGGGTAATAGTAGACATTTGTCTTATGTTTGCTAATATTTTATTGAAGACTTTTGTGTCGATGTTTATGAGGGACATTGGTCTGTAGATTTCTCTTATAATGTACTTGTCAAGGTTTTTCTTGCCTCATAAAATGAATTGGAAAGTGTTTCCTCTTTTTTAATAACTGAAGAGTTTGTATAATATTGGTTATATTTCTTTCTTGAAAGTTTGGAAAATTTCACCAGTGTGGCAATTAGGGTCTGGAGTCACTTCTGTGGGAGGGCTTTTAATTATAAACTCCATATTTTTAGCAAATATAAAACTATTTTAATAAGTATATTTTCTAGGAAATTTTCTATTTTGTCCAAGTCTTCAAATTTATTAAAATAAAGTTCAATCATCTTGTTATTATCAACATCTTATAAGAATATATGTTATATCTCTTTTTTCATACTGATATTAATGTTTTGTTTTCTCTATCACTTGATCAGCTTTGCAGAAGGTTTATTAATTCCACTAATCTTTACAAAGAACTATCTTTTATTTTTGTTGATTTTTTTCTATTGTATTACAATTTGCTATACTATTGACTTATGCTCAGAGATATATTCATCATCATCCCTTTTGCAGGGTTTAGTTGGTGTACTTTTTCTAGGTGCTTGGTTATTAATTTTCAATGTTTATGCTTTTATAATATTTGTATTTAAATTTTTAATAAATGCATTATCTGACATAAATTTTGAGATGTCATATTATTATTATAATTTCGTTCAAAATGTTACCTAATTTTTATTGTGATTTATTTTTTGTGTCATAGATTGTTTAAGTGCATTGCTTAAATCCTATTTGGGGATTTCATAGTTATCTTCCTATTACCTATTTCTATTTGATTCCGTTGTAGTCAAAAACTATGCCCTCCGTGGTTTCAATTCTTTGAAATTTGCTTAGACATGCTTTATTACTCAACATGTTGTCTATTTGAGTAATTTTCCATGAACACTTGAATAGAATGTATATTATACAATTATTGGGTATAGTGTTTGATATATGCCAATTAGTATAAGTTAATCATGTTGTTCAAATAGGGACTTTATCTTCTAATATAAACAAGAGATTTTGATCATCTATATATAACAGCCATTGTAAGAAATTAAAAACAGGATGCATAGACTATAATCTATGAGGGAAGTAAGACAAAGTGAGCTCTAAGATTATCCTGGCTTTCTATCTGGTGGCATTTCCAGGGAGATTCAACCCAAGTACTATAGGTAAGCCTCACTGAACTGATTAATTATCAGGGCTTGAGGAAGTTATAGTGGCTATAATCTGCTGGTGGAAGTCTGAGAGTGAAGGGAGTACAGAGAATTCAAAATTCTTCTCTGGGGTCCTTTTGAGTTTTAGGCTGAATACTTAGGTGCTCATAAATAGACTGTGAATATAAGAAGTTCAGCAAAGAACAGCTATTTGGAAAAGAAAAGCTAGTAAATTGCAACACTATCAGGGTTCACACATTATTGGGAGATATTTAAGTTGCTACAGTAGAAGGTCTTCATTAAACACCCAGAACATTCAGTGAAGACCCAGAAAAGCCATACCTTCCAAGTGAGAATAAATTATCCATTGAGTAAAATGAACTCAAGGGGTGCATGGCTGGGTCAGTTGGAAGAGCATGTCAGGGTCATGAGTTTGAGCCCCATGTTGAGTGTAGAGATTACTTAAATACACAAACTGAAAAAAGGAGACCCATTATTAAAAAGCTTAAAACCTAGCCTCAAAATGATCAAGATGATCTGTGAGTAAATGACTATCCATCAGAAGAAAATTCAAACCATTGAAAGGAAAAAACAAATTCCAAACACTCTGTAATGTAATATACATATTGTCCAGTATCCAGTAAAAATACTAGACATTTGGGGCACCTGGTTGGCTCAGTCAGTTAAATGCTCGAGTTTCTCTCAGGTTCATGAGTTTGAGTCCTACATCAGGCTCCTCACTGACAACATGGAGCCTGCTTGGGATTCTCTCTCTCTCTCTCTCTCTCTCTCTTTCCTGTTCTCTCTCTCTCAAAATAAATAATAAACTTAAAAATGAAGAAAATACGAGCCTATAAGCATGAGAAAAATCTGTCAATAGAAAGAGACCCAGAAATTACAGAGATGATAAAATTAGCAATGACAGTAACTTTCACATAGCTATTAAAACCTAAAACCATAAATATCCTAGAATAAAATGTAGGCAATAATCTGTTTGACATTGGTCACAGAAATATTTTTCCTAGAGATGTCTTCGCAGGTAAGGGAAACAAAACAAAATTAAACTATTGGTACTATACCCAAATGAAAAGCTTTTGTACAGCAAAGAAAAATATTAACAAAACAAACCAAAACAGCAGAAGATACTTGCCAATGATATATACAGTAAGGCATTAATATCCAAAAAATATAAAGACCTTACACAACTCAACACCAAAAACAAAAACAAAAATAAAAACAAACCCAAGAAACAAGCAATCAGAAAACAAGTCCATTTAAAAATGAGTAGAGGACCTAAATAGACACGTTCCCAAAGGAGACATACAGATGGCCAATACACATATGAAAAAGATGCTAAATCATTAAGGAAATGCAAGTCAAACCTACTTTGAGATATCATCTTATACTTTTCAGAATGGGTAAAATCAAAACCAGGAAATAACAAGTGTTGATAAGAATATGGAGAGAAAGAAACCCTTGTACACTGTCAGTAGAAATACAAGTTGGTACAGTCACTGTGGAAAACAGTATGGAGATTTCTCAAAAAATTAAAATAGAATTACCATATGACCTAGTAATTCCACTACTGGGTATTTACCCAAAGAAAAAGAAAATACCAATTCAAAAAGATACTTGCACCCCTGTGTTTATTACAGTATTACTTACAATAGCCAAGATATGGAAGCAACCTAAGTGTCCATCCATAGATGAATGGACAAAGATATCATATTTATGTATACATATATGTATATATGCATATGTATATATTTATGTATGTACATAAATAAAGGTATAAAGGGGATAAGAATATGCCTATATTGATAAGCACTGAGAAATATATAGAATTGTTGAATTATTATATATCAAAAAATAAGACTATATGTTAATTATGCATTATAAAAAATTTAAATAGCTATTATAAGTAAATTTAAGGATTTAGAGGAAAATAAGATTGTAGTAAAGAAAGAAAGAGAAATAAAAAAGAGCACATAGAAATTGAAGAAGTGAAAAATATATTATCTGAAATTTAAAAATAAATACTTAAGAAATTTAAATGCAAACAATTAACTATAGATGAAAAGATTAATGAAAGTAAAGATAGGGCAATCAAAGACATCCAAACAGAAGCACAGGAAAAAAAAAATAAACAGAACCTCATAGCTTATGATAAATAATGATGTACCACATGTGCAACTGGAGTACTTAAAGAAGAAAAACGAATATCTGAAAAAAAATTCCACATTTGCCAAAAAATAGAAACTTCCAGATTTGAGGATAAACACAAAGGAAAATATATGTCAGAGCACACACCAAATCAAATTGCTGAAAACTAATGGAAGAGACTGTTAAAAGTGACCAAAAATACATTGTTTATAGGGGTATAAAGAAACTATCCCTGACCTCATATCAGAAAAAATATGTCAGAAAAATTGCAGTGACATATTTTGGAGTCCTAAGAAAAGAAAACAATTTAACCTAGGATTCATTATTTAGCAAATTTATTTTTCAAAAATGAAGAATAAATAATGGTATTTCAGACAAACAAAAGTTCAGATAACTGATTGCCAGCAGATTTTCACCACAAACAATTTAAAGTAATTTTTTCAGTATGAAGGAAAATAATTTCAGATGGAAACTTATATTTTAAAGAAGAAATGAAGAGTACTCAAAATGGTATATCTGAAAATAAAGATAAAAGACATTTAAAATTCTAATAATTTAGTTATAATCAACTGTATAACAATATCAATAACAAAGTATGTTATGGAGTGTAAAATATGTAAAAGTAATTTGTATGACAACAATAACACAAAATATGGGGCATTTTCAAGTTTCTTCCACTGTATTTGAAATATTATGTTATTTGTTGGTAGATTGCTGTAAGTTAAGAATATAACTGGTGCAGCCGCTCTGGAAAACAGTGTGGAGGTTCCTCAAAAAACTATCCATAGAACTCCCTTATGACCCAGCAATAGC
>NC_043710.1:41410042-41430401 GCF_006229205.1 Suricata suricatta
CTTGAGAGACTATTGAATGCTGAGAAGGAACTGAGGGTTGAGGGGGAAGGGGGAGGGGGAAAAGAGGTGGTGGTGATGGTGGAGGGCACTTAAGGGGAAGAGCACTGGGTGTTGTATGGAAAACAATTTGACAATAAAATATTATGGGGAAAAAAAAGAATATAAATAGAAAATCTTTTACAAAGAAAAATTTTTTAAAGATTTTATTTTTAAGTAATTTCTACACCCAAAATGAGACTTGAACTTCCAACCCGGAGATTAAGAGTTGTATGCTCTATTGACTGAACCAGTTAGGTACCCCATATATTGAAAATTGTTGATCAGCCATTAAAATAATGAAACAAAGTTATAGGTAATAAATCAGTGGAGAAAATAAATGAAATATAAAAAATTAATTAAAAGGCAGGAAAAGACAGTAAAAGGAACAAAATACAGATAGAAATATAAAAAATACCGAATCGTAGACTTAACCATTATCAACAATAATTATATTAAATGTAAATGGACTTATTAAAATAACTTTGAAAGATAGAGATCATCAGACTGAATTTAAAAATACTTAACTGGTGGGCATCTGAGTGGTCAGACACGTCCAACTCTAGTCATCAGCTCAGGTCATGATCTCAGGGTTCATGGAATCCAGCCCTAAGTTGGGCTCTGCATTCACAGTGCAAAGCCTGCTTGGGATTCTCTCCCTCTCACTCTCTGCCCTTCCCCTGCTCATATTCTCTCTCTCAAAATAAATAAACAGTTAGAAAAAGATTTAACTAATATGTTGACTATAAGAAATATAGTAAATACAGTAAATATAAAGATGTAGGTAGGTTAAAAGTAGAAGGATGAGCAAAAATACACTATACAAGCACCGGTGAGAGAAAAGCTGAAGTGGCCTTCAGAAAAAGAAATATTACCAGAAATAAAGAAGAATATTTCATAATGCTTAAAGAGCTAATTCATCAAGAAGACATAAAATTCCTAAATATGTATGCATGTAATAACAAAGGTTCAAAGTAGATGAAGGAAAAGCTGAAAGAACTGAAAGGAAAAAAAGAGATGCACAATGTAGTTGTTGGAGATTTCAATAATCCTCTTTTAGAATTTGAGGGGAAAAAAACCACAATAGCAAATCCAAAGACTTGAACAAGGCTATCAATCAAATGGAGTGAATTGACATTGATAGAACACTATAATCTACTAAAAAAATGCAAAATAATTTTTTTCATATTATTTTGGAACATCTCACAAGATAAAGCATATGTTTGGCCACAAACCAAGTCACAATAAATATAAAAAGACTGAAATTATGTAGAGTATATTCTCTGACCACAATAGGAATAAACTACAAATAGATAAAAAAGAAAATTTAAAAAATTCTCTTTTTTAAATTGCTAAAAATATTTAGCAATTAAATAACATACTTCTGAATAAGCCATATACCAAAGAAAAAAGAACACAGAAAATTATAAAAATATATTAAACTGAATAATATTGAAAATACAACTTTTCCAAATATATGGGATGAAGCTAAAACAGTACTTTGAGGGAAATTTCATAGTCTTAATTATTTATATTAAAAGTAATACAGAATTAAAATTGATTCCAGATAAACATAATAAAATTCCAAGGTCTTCTTTTTTTGGACTGGCAACCTGATTCTAAAGTTTATATGGAAATGTGAAATTCCTAAAATAGCCAAAATAAATTTGAAATAGAAGAACAAATTTGGAGGACTTATTCTATGTGATTTCAAGACTTACTATAAAGCCACAATAACCAAAACGGTTTAATATGGTGTAAGAATAATGAATTGATCAAATAAACAGAATAAAGAATCCAGAAATAGACTTACACAAAGAATAAGTAAAAACGGATTACAGATTTAAATATAAAGCTAAAACTATAAAGCTTTAGAAGAAAACACAGGAGAATATCTTTGTGATCTTGGCAGAGGCAAAGATTTCTTAGATGGCACCAAGAAAACACTACTCATAAAGAAAAACTTGATAATTGGATAACGTAAATGACTATGGCTCCTCAAAATACACCTGTGAAAATAAAAAGGCATACTGCAGACTAAGAACAAATATTTATAGTACATATATCTAACAGAAACATATATAGGTAACTCATACATAATATAAATACATGTATAGATAAATATATAACAAATGTGTAATTTATAAAACATATTTAAATATATAAATAACTCTCAAAACTCACTAAGACAAAGAAAAAACTAGAATAATGACTACAATTAACATACCAACACTATGAAGTGTTAATGAGAATATAAAGCAACTAGAACTCTCATGCATTGTTGGTAGAAGTGTAAAATGATGCAACCACTTTGGAAAACTTTGGCAGAAAACAGCTCTATTTTTGAAGAAATTCCATTTTTAGAGAGAAAAGAGTCATATATTTATTAAAAGACTTATGAATGAATTTTTATATTCACTTTATTTCTAATAGTCCAAAAGTGAGAAAACCCCCTATATTCATAAACAGATAAATGGGTAAACAAATTGTGTATTTAACACAATGGAAATCTACCCATTAAGAAAAAGAACCAAATTTACTAACACATCTTGCAACATGGTTGAATCTTAAAAATTTTAATTTGTACCTATTATAAACTTGCATACTCTTTTATGAAATTCAAGAATAGGCAAAACTTATTCTGTAGTCATAGAAATCAGTTCAGTGTTTGCCCACAGCTAAGATAATGGATGTTTTAAAGAGAGCACAAGGTAACTTTTTTTGAAACGTTCTATTATCTTCTTTGTGTACAGGTACATAAATGTGTAATTAGATAAAATAGATTTTACATTGGAAATGAGTACACTTATTATATGATGTATATCAAATTATGTACCAATATGATTAATTTTAAAAAGCAAAGTAGTTCTGTTGTTGCTTGATACACACAAAAAAGTGATATTTTTTTTAGTATATTAAGGAATTTGTTTTAGTACTTAGTATGCCAGGTTCAGTATTATGGAAGAACACAAAGTGGTATCAAGGAACTTAATATTTAGTTAGGATAATACAGAAGTTCAGAGAGTTGATGCATGAAGAAAATATAAAAAGCAGAGTGCCTGACAGATAATATATGCTCAGCAAGTTTATTTTGACTTACAGGGGATAAGAATTTTCAAGGCATAGTTGAGGAGGTGATATTTAATGTTGACACTGCAGAATAAGACAGTTCTTAGAAAGCATCAAGAATTGGGGAGACATTGAGGTGAGGAGGATGTCATGAGCAAAGGTGAAGTAAAAAAGCACAACTTTTGTACAAAAGAGAGATATGTTTGGTGTACTCATTTGAACAAATGAAAACCTTTCATGTAGGAAAAATGATAGGAGGAAAATCACTAGTGATAGATTATGGAGGGTCCTTAAAACCAATTTAGGAAGTATAACCTTATTTTAAATTTATTTTTTATGAATTGCCTTATTTCATAAGTAAAAACTTATTTTATAATTTCATTTTATAATGTTAAGTGTAAAGACATTTAGCCAGAACAATGAAGGTGTTTTGATGAGCACAGAACTGAAATTGGGGCTTGGTGATTTTCGATGGGAGTTCTTTTGCTGTTTTGTTTTTGTTTTTTTCTTTATTTTTTCATTTTTAATGAACTTCAACTTCCACTTTATTTCTGCTATATTGTCTTTTGGTTGTATCATGTTTAGAAAAATCTAAAATAGGTAGATAAATAATTGTAACTAGCATTCCTATAACAGTTTACTTTAAAGTTGATGCATATCTTATAATAAAGCAGAGATTTATTTTAAGATTTTCATAATAAATATTTTAACCTGGCAGTACAAGTTAATGCATTGGCGTTTCCAGTGTGTTACCATTTGAAACATAACAGATTTGAATATGTATGACAGTTTTTGCTATGGTTTTTGTATTGTTTAGATATGTTTGTTTATTTATTATTTTTTTTAATGTTTATTTATTTTGAGAGAGAGAAAGAGAAAAAGAGTGTGAACAGGGGAGGAGCAGAGAGAGAGAGAGAGAGAGAGAATCTCAAGCAGGCTATGCACTGCCAGCCCAGAGCCAGATGTGGGGCTTAAACTTACAAACCATGAGATTATTACCTGAGCTGAACCAACTGAGCCACCCAGGTACCTCTAGATTTACTTTTTTTTTAAAATTGCAAACCCAACTGAAACTAGCTTAAGTAAATCAGGACACTATTGGCTTACATTGCCAAGAACCTCAGGAGCAGAATTTGGCTTTTGCTCCTTTTAGATGTAACTATGCTAACATGATGTAAAGATTTATTTATTCGTTTATCTTTTCTCCTGTTTGTTTTTCTTTGTATTTTGTCTCTCTCCATGTGCCAGAGAAAGTGGCCATGGCAATCCCAGTCCCACATGCTTATTAGCTTCCAACCTGAACTTAAGAGCCTTTCCAGGCAGTTCCAGCCGAGAATTCTGATTGGGTCAAATTACTCTGTGTGGCTAGGAGGAACAGTAGGAGACAGGTAGTGGGAGAGAGCACTGTGATTGACAACTTCATCGGGACAATAGCAGTATTCAGAAAAATTTCCCCAGAGAAACCAAAAGAAAGAATATAAGACACAGAAACTATTGTTTCCATAGTCTAACAGTTTTTTAAAAAGCAGTTAAATAAGTATTGAAAAAAGTAAAAATGAAACATTTGTAGAACCCAAAGAACAGTGTCCCATGTTATATATGGTTCAAATACCCAGCCTTTGACAATGGAGCAGCAGAATTTAGGGAGGATCATGAGAGAATGTCAGGAGGAGTAATCATTTTATTAATACAGACAGCTGTCATTTCTAAGGGAACATTTTTACATTAAAACTGTAGTAAATTTGAAGGTGTTGTGAGCAATGAGCTATCATGAAAAATGAAGGTCTCAGGCTGCGCATTTACTTCTTGAACGTGAAGATCAAACCTAATTTGGGAAGGATTACTCTTAAGTTCAATAGTATTTTTAAGCAGCATCTTAACTATTCCTAGGTGTGTGATATTCAGAAAAGGAAAGGAAAAAGAAAAGGAAAAGGCAATATGAAGGAATAGGAAGACCAGCACACCGGAGTATGTATGGAAGAACTGGCTGTTGAACACTACTGACCTTTACTGTATTATCCTGAAATTTTTGTGTTCCTCTCCAAGGAACTAGAGTGCTTCACTCAATGTCTGAAACAATTCATGATAGATATAATTATTCATTTTCTACTGTTAGATGCTGTGGTGTAGAGACTATAAAACTGATGTTAAAATATGATATATATCGTCATTTCAGTAAAATGTGCACTGAGCTCGAGCCAGGGCTCTGCCACCGACTCTTTGACCTTGGGCAAGTAGATGACTTCCTTATCTTGCCTCTGTTTTCTCGTTTCTCATTTCTCATTTCAGGTATTAGTCTTAATGATCGCTGAAGTCTCTTTCAGGTACAGCAGTAGGCTATGAACCTCTGAATCACCTGCCAGATGTTTCCCTCTTTTTCTGTTTTAGCACTGGTGGTAGTTGTACTTTGATGGGTATGGGAGAGAAACTTGGTTTTGAGTGATATCCCTAAACCTGTCCTAGGTGCTTAACCAACTGAACCATCCAGGCACCCCTGTTATACTGTCCTAGGTGCTAAGCAACCTTGGAAAGCAAATGAAACATGTATCTCTTACCTGCATAGAACAATATGACTTCCGTGAATATATGTTAAATGCCACTTTTAAGGGATTCTTATAAAAACATCAAAGATTTTGGTAGATAAAAACAGTGCAAAGAGAGAATATTGCCTAATGTGATTATTTCTGTATGTGTATTTCTGCCAGGTTGCAAGTGTGGATCTTTTTCTCCCTTATGAATATGCCAAAATCTTGTACCTAACAGTTTTAATGGCATTTCCAAAGCTCCCAGTGACACACACACACACACACACACACATACACACTCACAGTATATTATCTAGTAAAGTGGCTGTAGAATTAACATTTTTTTCCTGGAAGGAAAGTATCTGATTTAATGACCAAATCATTTTAAGACAGCACAACAGAATTTCACAGGAACTAGATCTATTTCTTCACACCGATCATGCATGTTTTACTCAAGCATTGAGTCATTAGCATGTTTATAATGGTTCTAATTTAGCACAACATTTTCTGAATTTTATCCTTGAGTCATTTACAAATTGTTCATATTGAATAAACAAAGGAAACAGATTGCATTTTATACTTAGTAATTTATCTGAAAGAAGAGGGGAGGGTTAATTGTTTTAAAGTTTTGGTCTGTTTGGGGAAGTGAGCCTGCTTTTTCATTGCTAGGCATAAATGCCATTTCTCATATTTTTGGGGATGGGGGGTGCTATGGAGGAGTAAAATGAAAAATTAGGGCAGGAAAAGATTGGCCACTCCCAGAGGGGAGTGTGGAGCAAAAGGGGAGCTGGCACGAGATTATCCAAAACAGTTGGTGCATTCCTTAATGATCAAGTGCTTGAGAAGTCCAGCTCTTCCTGGCAGAGCATCTGTGTTGATGTTTATATCAGTGCCCTGCTGTATGGGAAAGGCATGCTTTCTCTTGCTGCTTGGCTAAAAATAGGATGGACTATAGCATTGTATGAGATATTTTAAGATAGCAAAAACATTTAAGAGGTTAAAGGTTTGGCTTTTGAATCAAAAAAGATCAGTGATATAACTCTTGGTGTTTCTTGCATACTGAATTTTATCTAGAGTTTGTCAGTGATTCGAACTCTGTTAGGCAAGTTATTCTAGGTTCATTTGGTGCAGTCTTAAAAACCCATTCTGCTGTCTTTTCTGTCAGCTTCCCAGCATGAAGAGCAGGCTTGAAAACAGTCTCTATTTATACCCCCTTGTTCGTATTTGGAAAATCAGTTGTTACACTGGAGAGGGGGGGAGGACAGCACAAGCAGTCGTCAGGGAGTATGCTTTGTACGTTATAGTGACTTCAAAATAAAACTGGCACATTTTAGTGTCTAATTATTTTTAGTGAGCTTGGAGGGTTTTAATTAAAATTTAAGAGTGCTCTTCAAGCTCTCCAAGCTCCAATTTTATCCCACTGTATTGTGGAGCACTTGTCACTGTGGAAAAATGTACAGTAACTGGCATGTGTGTCTCTGTTTCCTAATGAAAAATGTGGGATGGATGATCAGCAGCAGTATAAATATATGTTGTCAGAACTAGTTGTAAACTAAGGCCAAAGATACTTTCGATAAGTTGTCATTGTTCTCACATACATAGAAATTTTATTGCATTTGTAATTAATGATTCAAATGGTAAAAATAAGAATTGATTTAATATTCTCTCAAAAGAGTTAATAAAGCAGTAAGAAATCTGCATATGGGGGCAGCATTGTTTTCCTCACTAAAATATTTTAAAGACATTTTCTATGTCATGTTTCTAATGTTTTAGCATTTATAACTTTAAATATCACTTTGAGGCCAAAGGAATAGTTAAGTGCTTACTCATAATCAAATTGTCTTAAAGTACCTGTGCAATAAAAATGTTTCCCATTATCCCTTCTTATTCCCCCATGCCTTAGTTTTAGCAATGATTTATTTATTTACTCTCTTTGGCACATTTGAAATACCTTCACTTCGTGCAGGATACGAGTTAGGTCTGATATGGCTTTGTTTAACAAGGAATAATTTAAAATTATTTCTAAAATGTTATATAGATTAGGAAATAAATATGTCACATACTCTCACTTCAAATTTCTCTGTACTGTGAAATTAATTGTTAGATGATAAAGCATTCTTGGCTTACCTAGCCTGAAACCTAGATATTTAGGAAGCAGAAACATTGCTTTGCCATCCATTATGCAGGATATTTATTAAAACTTAGTTCTGAATTGTTTTTACCTTTTTGTTTAGAAAAAGTTTCTTGAAAGAGAAGAACTTTTCTTAAATTGGTAAGGAAAAGAAAAAAACCCAGAGAAACTATGCAACTGAGAATTTTAACATGTCAAAACCTTTTACATCCTTGATTAAACTATAAGCAAGAATTGATGTCCAGTTCTTGATTTTTGAGTCTTGTTTTAATCACATGATTTACAAAAATTAGAAAAGATAAATATAATAAAGTCCTCCATTTCACTGAATATGTATTCTTTCAATGTAAGATGGATTAATTTTGACACTTTCCACTTTTATGCTGAAATATTATCATTTTTAACATATACATATCATTGTAACATTTTTTGTTTTGTAATGTTGTGGTTCTTTCTCTTAATTTCCAAAAAGTGTTTAGTTTCTCTCCTAGTTTTTAGCTGAAGATAGCTCAGTCAAAATATTAAAATTTGAATAATCAAGTATATTTAAGAGAAGCTTGTTCTTTTTATTCCATTTGGCATCCTGAATGACTACCGAGTTAAAACAATTCTGCAGGGTCTTTACTTCTCCCATGTACATGATACAAACTGGACCTCTTTTCTTATTCTGACCTCTTTGGTTTTCACATTTGCGAATGATCAGAATGGCGTAAAGTTTGATCTGATCAATTGCCGCTGCAGATCTAATGTCTTAGGAATGTTGAAGGTTGTACTACATAGAGGACGAATACTTTCTTTTAACTTGCACACTTACCTGGAAATTGTTTTGAGTAGGAAGTTTGAAAATATAAGTTTTCATTTACAACTTTATTACATATTTCTTCATCCTGAGTCAGAAATGTCTCAGTGGTGGCAGTAGTGTCCTTTGCCTGTGTGGTATTTGTTAACAATCTGCATCTTCTGATCTTTTTTCCCCTCATCTTACCTGCTTAACATTACAGTATGGAACATGCTTAATACTAATCATAGTGGTTTGGCAGTCAGATAATTAGGCGAACAAGCTGAGAGTTTTACAAGAGACTTCCTAAGTTTTGAGTCTTCTTGGAATCTCTTAGAATTGAGATTAAACATTGATAAGCTTGTATGTTGTGACTTTTATTGTCCTGTAGTTAAAGGCAATCAGTGATTGCCTTTATTTTCATGAGTTATAAATATAGACATGGAAAGCATGCTTTATTTTGTCCTCTCAGTTTCTTCTACTGAAATGGAAACTCATATTAACTAGATTAACTCAGCATTATGGTGAGGATTAATTTTTTAATAGGAATGTGAAATGCTTTGATATTATTAATCATTTTATTAATGAGTAGCTTTTATTTGAAGCTGTATACACATGGCCTGATTTATATTTGAAGTGTGTGTTTCTGTTGTCCATACAGTTCTATTTTTCTCCCATGAAGCTTTAGCATTCTTTTCCTGGAGCTCTGAAAGATTTTAGGTCTATTTATAGAAACGAGAGACATATTTTAGCCTGTTTTACATTTAGTGTATATTTAATCCTAGTTTATGAACTTGCTCTGAATTTGTGATCATTACGAGTAATTTGGGGTTTTGTTTTCTACCATTATAAGATATACTCTCAACTCAAATTTGAACCAAACAAATTATACTTTAGTATTTGTATCAGTGATTATCAGTTTAGTGCAATGTTATAATATGTATGAAAGGGTTAAAAAAAGTAACAGAATTAGATAGGATAGGAAGTTGAAGACATTTTGCTGATTATTCTTTTTTTTAAATAGTTTATTGTCAAATTGGTTTCCATACAACATCCAGTGCTCTTCCCCACAAGTGCCCTCCTCCATTACCTCCACCCTTTTTCCCCTTCCCCTTCAACCCTCAGTTAGTTTTCAGTATTCAGTAGTCTCTCGAGTTTTGCATCTGATGTTATGTCAGTCTTTCTGAAAATTTTAAACCTGATTTGAGAAAAACTAATCTCTGTTAGACGTGGCTTTGAGGATTTGCTTCTTAATCCCAAGCTGTTATTTTTTTTTATTACTTTAGCAAAAACACAAAATAGGTATAAAACAAAGTAAATACCTTATTTTTGAATTTAAAATGAAAGTAGCAAGAGACCATTTTGGAAATTCAATACAAACTGTTGTGTGCATATGCACATAGGCTCTTTTGGAAGGTCGCTCAGAATCCATATTTTAATCATGGTAGTAGATAACCTGTTGAAGGCTAAGAAAATAAAACATAGTGAAGAGTGGAAGAAAAGGAGAAAGGAAGGATAAAAGGGATGAAGGAAGGGAAGGGGCAATGAGCTTTCACTTGACCGAATAAAGCTGACTTTATTAAGAACAAACTTTAACATCTGTGATGGCGAGCTAGGATGGTTGCTCTTCATCAGCCATTTCATGACACACTGGTCTGGATTCCATCCATTCCTTGATTGATTGATCATGTCATGGACAAACGTTAATTGTTTTCACCAATACTTTCTAGTGATGAAGTGCTCTTCTCATCTCCTACCCAGGGCTCACTGTCGTTTTCTAAAGCTTATCTGGTTTCTAAAACCTTTAGATCCATCTTGACCTTACTGTCATTCTGAGAAATTCAAGGAGGATTTAGAAGTTGGAGAAAAAAATGAAAGGGAAAATGCTAAATAGATAGGTACTGATATGGGAAAGGAAAGGCTTTTGGAATTGGAGTAACTATTTTAAATATAATTTTAAAAAGAAGTTATCAGAATTTTGACACTTGGAATGTTACATTTTAATGGGAGTATGCTTAGCACTGAGGATTTAGTATTTAAATCTGCATTCCCTTTTGGAAACATGGCCTATTTGTTAAGATTTGAGGCTTAAAAGATATATATAAATAGTTGTAAGCAGTAGCATCAGTTGCAAACCCATCTAAATAGAGAGAAAAATATAATTCATTGAGAAAAAGTTGCTAATTATTAGAGCATTCTAAAATTAAATTTCTGTAACCTTTATGATCTTTATAGAAGCAAGCATAATCACTCCCTATAATCTTGGATGTTAGTTATATATGCAGTAGGGCAAGTAGTGTTTAACTGAGTATTTTCTTTATAAGACTATATCTTTTTCTATAGAAAAGTTTTAGCAGTTTTTAATACTGAGGGACAGAAAACATCTTTATTTTCTTTGAATTTTCCTCTAAATGGGTATTTTTCAAAAGTTGCCATATGTTTATTTCTTTAAGGACCATGTGGTTACAGTTTCACAGGTTTCTTCCTTCTTGAAGATTTGTCATTCTTCTTTAAACGGCACATGAATTTTGCTTAGATTTAAAAAAAAAATCACCTGTACTAAAAGAACAACATCTAAACTTAAATATCATAGGAAAGAACCCCCTTTCTGTGCTACCAGTCTAAGAAGTGATACAACTGACTTAATATTAATATAATTATGTTTATAACACTCAGATAAGATTATTGAGCATTATCTTTTTTTTTCCCCCTGGGAATAGTTTAAGTAATCTGGTAAAAATAAATTTAGTTGTGATGTTTTGTAATAAATATACTAATATAATTGTCTGTATACTAGGGTTAAAACAAAAACAAAATATAGCCTTGATCATTTTCAAATGGGAGAATTTCTCCATAAACTGGCTTTTGGATTTGTAGTATTTTAATACTTATACAATGATGTGTAATATTTTCAATACTTACTTTTTAACTCTAACAGATTCCTCCTGCATGGAAAAACTACTTTCAAAAGATTGGAAGGAAAAAATGGAAAGACTAAATACCAGTGAACTTCTTGGAGAAATTAAAGGTACAATATACAAAATATCAAACATATCAATGTAGAGATTGTTATTTTGTGTAACAACATGTTTGCTAATCTCTGTGTCCTTATATTAAATTCTCACCTCTAATATGTGTTTATATATAAGAGAATAAATATATAGTGTGTCCTTGAACTTTTATTCTTTATGTTTACAGAATGAAATGTTTGTCTTCTGTTTTTATTACTCTATAAATATATAAATTATAGGATAAATTGCTTCATTAACTTAACAGAGAAATCTGAAAAAGAAAAAAATGTTGAAAGATGGAGAACAAGTTAGGTTAAAGATAATTTTAGTCTTTCCTCTTTAAATCTATTAAATGACTTAGTTTATGAATCCAAATCATAAATTTGAATTTCTTCTGGTCAAAATGGGTCAAGGGTTGCACCTACAAAAAAGAGTTTATTGAATATATTGTACTTAATGGTTTGTGAGTGTTTTCTGAGGCTTGGTTACCTTTTTCAAGTCCTGGCTCTGGTACTTACTAGCTGAGTGACTTTGAGCAAGTCACTGAACTTTTCTATGTTTCTAATTCCTTATATCTAAAATAAAGATAATAACAGTTCCTACTTCATAGGCTCATTAAGAGGGATAATACAAGTAAAGTTTTTAGAACCATTCCTGGCACTTAAAAAACACTCATGAAGGTAAATTGTGGTTGCTGTTATTATTAACATACCCATAGAATCATAGGTTGACTGATCTCAATCAGATTTCATAGGATTTAACATTTCTTGACCTCTGACCCTGATAAGGATGTGCATCTTTAGTTCTGAAGGTTATGTGATTGATGTTATTATTTTGAAACATGTTAAGAACCATTACAAAATTAAGTTGTTCTATCAGTCAGGAAGGTATTTTTCTTCCTTAACTCTCTCTTGTTGATGCCTTTATGGAGATGAAGTACTTTATTACTAATTTTGGTATCCTAAATAGGATCCATGGTCATTAATTAATTCTATCAGTTTTCACTTGTGGACAGACAGTCATCACTCCAATTTGCACTAACAATTTGGAAACTTAACCACATTAGCTTTCTGAAGTTATCAAACAACTTCAGGTGAATCTTTCCATTGGTCATGGACAATATTTTATTTAAGATAAACATCTGGCAATAACTCTCTGATGAAATTGTTATTTTTAATTTATTACAGAAAATTGCCTAATGTTCAGGCATGTTGTGTTCAACTCAAATGAAGACAAAAGGAAGTCATACCTATCCCAGAGAATAATTCATAACTCATTTCATTAACTAATGAATTTTACTGCTTCTTATTTTGAAGTTCATTGCTTCTGTTCTATACTCATAAAGGGCATTTGCTATTTGGGGGAAAAAAATCTTAACTTATAAATGATGTGCAGAAAGAAAGCCATTCTTTAGTGACATATTCTCTCTCCAGCTGTAATAACATGTTTGTTGCATGCTACTTTGCACATCATTTAGTTTTCTCTATCCTTTCTAAAGTCATTGGTTGTATAATGGCGAGAAACAGAAATGGTTTATGCACAGGCAAGCTTTTGCCAGCATAAATGATGGGGGTCTTGCTTTCTCTTAGTAACAGGGAAGCTAACATTTTATTATGTTATGATTCAGCATCAAGTTTTTGTGCTTCGGGTCATCTCCTCTCCCCTCCCCCCTTTTAATCTTTCTTTATTTTTCATTCTGATTATGACTTTATGATGCAAAAACTGTACTAACTTTAGATGATCAAAATATCTAAATCTCAAAAGCAAAAACACATACAAATTTAGGCTTTTCAAATTCTTTACCTTTTTTTCTGGATTCTGTATGTGATACATAAACTTTCATATGTGTACTGCTCTCAGTTTTATGCTCATAGAAGATAAATTTTTCATTTCTATTTACTATACATAATGTCTCTTTTTACATCCTAATATTTTGTCACCATAGCTATTGTACAAGAAATACACCAATAATATAGTATAATAAAAACTGAAAAAAGTTTAAGTAGTATTCAGATAGTTTGATACAACCACTACTGAAATTCAACATGCATTTTTAATTTAGGTGAGGCTAGTTATTATCCACGTAAATTAGTTGTGATTATTATGAAATTTTAATGTGATTTAAATGCTATCCTCAAAAAATTCATACTATTGAGGGTATCAGTATTTTATATCTTGAACAACCCTCATTACAAAATTTGTTGTAAATGAATTTAAAATAAATTCCTTCATTGCATATTTATTGAAAAAATATAGAAATACATGCACAAAAATAGTTCTTTGATTCTACCTGTATTATTTTGTATATCTTTTCCATTTTAATTTATGTACATACTTGTTAAAGTTTTTCTTTAAAATTAGAATCATCTTTTTTAGGGGCAACTAGGTGGCTCAGTGGGTTAAACATCTGACTTCGACTCAGGTTATGATCTTGTGGTTTGTGAGTTGAGCCCTGCGTCCGGCTCTGTGCTGACAGCTCAGAGCCTGAAGCCTGCTTTGGATTCTGTGTCTCCCCCTCCCTCAGTCCCTCCCCTGTTCCTGCTCTGTCTCTTGCCATCTCTCAATAATAAATAAACATTAAAAAAGTTAAAAAAAAAGAATCACCATTTTAAATATTCTTTTGTAATCTATATTATATCAATTAGTGATTAAGTCATCTAAAATATTTTTAATTACAGAAAATATTGTATGAGGTGAGGTTCTCATAATTTGAGTATTTTATTCAATTTCTTAAATTATTGGTTAAATATGGATAACTTTCTAATAATTTTCAATATTATTTAGTGGTTATTTTCTTAGGATATATTTCTTTATTTTAACCTTTATTCGTTTTTTTTTTTTTTTGACATTTATTCAGTGTGGGTGGGGAAGGGGCAGAGAGCAAGGGAGACCCAGAATCCGAAGCAGGCTCCAAGTTCCAGGCTGTCAGCACAGAGCCTGATGTGGGGCTCAAATTCACATACCGCGAGATCATGACCTGAGCCTGGTCAGATTTTTAATGTACTGAGCCACCCAGGCGCCCCAGGATATATTCCTACAAAGTGAAATTCCTGAGTCAAAACGTGTTCTTTTTTAAGACGTTCTCTGACTCATACCGCATTATCCCGCAGAAAGGGGACAGTGTTCCGCTGTCGGCGCAGTAGCATCAGGTATTCTCTTGCCCTCAGTGCCAAGTATTATTACGCAAAAAATTTCTTGGTGGGGAAGATGGGAGGAAATGATACACTATTGCTGATTTACTTTGAATTTCTTTGATTATTATGGTGAAAGCAGAGTTTGACATAAATTTATTTGTATTAAATGTCTCTTCCTTTGAAAATTGCCTATTACTGTTGTTTGTCCATTTTTATTTTAAAGGATTTGTCTAGTTCTTATGGTTCTGGAAGATTTTTAGTGTGTATTTTAAAGGTATCAACCTTTATCTGTCATATATGTTTTATTTTATCTTTTTTTTGTATTATGATTTTTGTTATCAAATCTCTCCCTCCCATTTTGTTGGGGGGTTGTTTATTTGTTTATCTATTTATTTTTTTGAGATAGAGAGAGACAGAGCATGAGTGGGGGAGGGGTAGAGAGAGAAAGGGAGACACAGAATGTGAAGCAGACTCCAGGCTCTGAGCTGTCAGCACAGAACCCGATGTGGGGCTCAAACCCACGAACGATGAGATCATGACCTGAGCCAAAGTCAGATGCTTAACCCACTGAGCCACCCAGGCACCCCCGTTATGGGTTTGTTTAGAAAGACTTCCCCCACTCTGCTATATTTTGTTCCAAATCTTTGACCAAATTTTTAATCATTTAACCCTTCAATTCCTCTTGAGTATATTTGATGTGTAATTTCAACAAAAGATACAACTTAATTTTTTTCTTAAGCCATTAACTAAATATATCTGTATCATTAGTTAAATAACTGATCTTATCTCTGATTTTAATAACATCTTCTACCCATACTGAGTGAATATTTGAAACCATTTCTTGGTTTTGGGTTCTAGTCTATTGATCCATCTAGACTTCTGTTAGTACTGTGCTATATTAATCACTGTAACTTTATATTATCTTTGAAAAGTAAATAATGCAAGATCACATTCATAATTTTTCTTTAAGGTGTTTGCATACTTCTCTAAAGCTTATTTTAGGCTTATATTTATTTTAAGTGCTCATTAAAATCCCAAAATAAGTTTTCAAAAGATTATATTTATATGAAACTATAGGGTGAACTGACATCTTTATAGTATTGAATCTTTCCATTTAAAATAATTTATTCTCTTATGTCCCTCAATGATGATATGTTTTAAAACCACACTGAGATACCACCTCAGGCTGGTCAGAGTGGATAAATTAATGAACAAATCAAGAGACTATAGATGCTAGTGAGGATGTGGAGAAAGGAACACCCTCCTACACTGTTGGTGGGTATGTAAAATAGTGCAGCATCTCTGGAAAACAGTGTGGAGGTTCCTCAAAAAACTATCAATAGAACTCCCCTATGACCCAGCAATAGCACTGCTAGGGATTTACCCAAGGGATACAGAGGTACTGATGCATAGGGGCACATGTACCCTAAATTCATAGCAGCACTGTCAACAATAGCCAAATCATGGAAAGAGCCAAAATGTCCACCAACTGATGAATGGATCAAGAAGATGTGGTATATATACACAATGGAGTATTACATGGCAATGAGAAAGAATGAAATATGGCCATTTGTAGCAAAGTGGATGGACCTCGAGGGTGTCATGCTAAGCGAAATAAGTCAGGTGGAGAAGGACAGATACCATATGTTTTCACTCATAGGTCTAACAGGAGAAACCTAACAGGGGACCATGGGAAGGGGAAGGTGGGAGAAAATTAGAGAGAGGGAAGGAGGCAAATCATGAGAGACTCTTGAATAGTGAAAACAAACTGAGGGCTGAAGAGGGAGGGGAAAAGGGAAGGGCACTTGTGGGGAAGAGCACTGGGTGTTATAGGGAAACCAATTTGACAAACTATAAATGAAATGATGATATGTTTTCTAAATATAGATTCTGCTTGTTTCTTTTGATATTTTCTCTATAATATTTAATATTTTTGCTTGCCATTGTGAATGAGACATTCTTCATCCTGTTTTTGTTATCATAGTTAAGGATGCTAATAAATTTTGCTGGTTCATTTTATAATTTTCCTCTTTATTGAACTTATTAGCTATAGTCATATTTCAGCTGATATGTTTTCTCTTTTTTGGCAGTTATGTCCCCTTTTTTCATCCCCTCTCATAATACACTGCCTAGAATATTAAGAATTACATTAAGTAATACATATGATAGCAGGTATTTTGCACAGTTGTTAATTTATGGAATTGGTTTTACTATTTCACCACTAAGTATTAAGATATTGAAAATATTCTTTATTATTAAAAGAACATTTTACTCTACATTGATACTACTCTACATAGGAGTTTCTATGAGAAATTGCATTTCATTTTATGGCATATCTTATTGGTTTTTGTTTTTCAAATTTACTGATGAAATAAACCCTGATTAGTCATGGTGTAGTCTTATTTTAATGTACCAAATAATTTTATTTCCTCATATTATAGTTGTTATTTTTGCATCTGTAATTATAAATGAGATTAGTTTGTGTTTTTCTGTATTTGTACTCTTTGTTCATTTCTGTACCAGAGTTCATGGTTTAGTTGGAAAGCTTTGCCTCCTTTTCTAGGCTGTGTAAAATATTGAATAGATAACATGGGGATTACTTATTCCTTGAAATTCTGAGAGAATATACTCATAAAATATCCATATATCCTATATCTAATAATTATTTTTTTCTCTTTTTACATTTTCTATTTCTATTTTTTCTCTTTTTACATTTCTATTTCTAGGTAAACTTTTTCTAGAAAATTGTATATTTCACTGAGATTTTCAGATACATTAGTAATTGTTTAAAATACAGGATCTTTTTTTTAAGTTTTATATTTTATGTTATAAATTCCCTTTTAAATTTTGTGTATTTGTTTTCTGTCTCTTTGTCCTTCAATTTTACTTGCTAATGGTTTATCTATTTATTTCTTTTCCTGATCTCCCAGTTATTATCCAGTTTTTAGATTTATTTCTTAATCCTGCTACTTTTCAGTATGCCAACTACTTCATATTACTTTTACCTGTATTATATCTTCCTGGATTATTACCTTATACTTTTTCTTTTGTTTCTGATACCTTATAAGTTCCTAAATTTAATACTTCATTTTAAATGTTGTTTATTTAACTATAAAGGTATTTTGGCCATGAATATATTTATAGAAATAGCTTTATGCATCCCTTAAATTTGGGCTGTTAGAATTCTCATAGTCATTATTTTCTGAATAATCCATACTATATTATCTTCTAACTGATTTTGTGAATATATATATATGTGTGTGTATATATATACACATATATATACACATATATATTCTTCCTTTGTTTTCAAGAGTGGAATGAAGTTGGGGAAGGGAAGAAACATAGCTTTTATGACTATCACTAAAAAATTCTATATGGTGGGTTAGGTGCCTGAAGGAGAATTGGCAGTAGAATGGTTAAGAGCAGTATTACAAAAATGAATCTTGGGACGCCTGGATGGCTCAGGTGGTTAAGTGTCTGATGCTTGTTTTGGGCTCAAGTTGGAATCTCATGGTTTGTGGGTTTGAGCCCTGCATTGGTCTCTGTGCTAACAGTGTGGAGCTTGCTTGAGATTCTCTCTTTTCCTCTTTTTGCCCCTCCCCCACTTTTGTGTTTTCTGTGTCTCTCTCTCAAAATAAATAAATAAATAATCTTTAAAAAGATTCCCTCCCTAACCCACCACCATATTTCCATAGGTAGCCAGCAGCATTAATTGAGGTTAGAGTATTATAAATGGTATAAATTTAATATAGTAATTTCAAAATAATATTCAAACCAGGTTAACGTTATTATAAGTATTGCTAAATAACTTTATTCTTAAGAGATTAAATGAAATATAACATAAAATTATTAGAATTTTGCCTTGGTCTGGCTATATCTGAAGTATTGTGTTCTAATTGGGTGCCATATTTTTATGGGGTCTGTTTTCAAATTAGGATTTATTAAAAGTTGCAGGAATGGAAAAGAGTTAAAAGATTTAATATGAATAATAATTAAAGATTTAGGGAAGTTTGACCTACTATATGTTGGTTGGTTGGTTGGTTGAAGTTCTGCTGATTATAGGAGGATAAAGTTTGTGTTTTAGGGGGTTAAGGAAATAAGGAAATTATTCTCAATGTACAAAAGAATTTAGGAAGAGTTAATGGCTATCTGGCATTGATACCATAGGACTACATTAAAAGAGAGTACCTCAGATATACCATGTGTTCACAAAATATTTATTGAATGAATGGATGCATTAAAAAACAAAATCTGGAAATTTGGCTGTGGAAAATCTTAAACAAAAATGTAGAGAATATTAGAGGGTGTTGCTACTCTGGTGGAATGTTATCTTCATGCTCTATTAAGGTTTTTTTCAAAATTAATACCAGTATTTCTATACTTTCTTAATTATAAGACTAATACTGAAAATATTATTTATTTACTGTCAATTAGTAATATAATGAGTACTTTTTGTAAGATGCTTTATTTTATACAAAGGGAACAAAAGACTAAAACATATGCATTATTTTATTTGATACTTATTATAACACCCATGAAGGAAAATACTTTTATATTGATTTTATTTACTTTTAATAGTTTATTGTCAAATTGGTTTCCATATAACACCTAATGCTCTTCCCCACAAGTGCCCTCCTCCATTACCACCACCACCCTTCCCCCCACCCCCTCCACCTTCAGCCCTCAGTTCGTTTTCAGTATTCAATAGTCTCTCATATTTTGCATCCCTCTCCCTCCCAAATTTCTTTCCCCCTTCTCCTCCCTATGGTCCTCAATTAGGTTTCTCCTGTTATATCTATGAGTGAAAACATATGGTATCTGTCCTTTTCCGCCTGACTTATTTTGCTTAGCATGACACCATCAAGGTCCATCCACTTTGCTACAAATGGCCATATTTCATTCTTTCTCATCGCCATGTAATACTCCATTGTATATGTATACCACATCTTCTTGATCCACTCATCAGTTGATGGACATTTTGGCTCTTTCCATGTTTTGGCTATTGTTGACAGTGCTGCTATGAATTTTAGGGTACATGTGCCCCTATGCATCAGTACCTCTGTATCCCTTGGGTAAATCCCTAGCAGTGCTATTGCTGGGTCATAGGGGAGTTCTACTGATAGTTTTTTGAGGAACCTCCACACTGTTTTCCAGAGAGGCTGCACCAGTTTACATTCCCACCAACAGTGTAGGAGGGTGCTTCTTTCTCTACATCCTCACCAGCATCTATAGTTTCTTGATTTGTTCATTTTATCCACTCTGACCAGCATGAGGTGGTATCTAAGTGTGGTTTTGATTTGTATTTCCCTGATGATGAGTGATGCTGAGCATTGTTTCATGTGTCTGTTGGCCATCTCCTCTTTGGAGAAGTGTCTGTTCATGTCTTCTGCCCAATTCTTCACTGGATTATTCATTTTTCAGGTGTGGAGTTTGGTGATTTCCTTATAGGTTTTGGATACTAGCCCTTTATCTGATATGTCATTTGCAACTATCTTTTCCCATTCTGTCAGTCACCTATTAGTTTTCTTGATTGTTTCCCTTGCAGTGAAGAAGCTTTTTATCTTGATGAGGTCCCAAGAGTTCAGTTTTGCGTTCATTTCCCTTGCCTTTGGGGATGTGTTGAGTAGGAAATTGCTGTGGTTGGGATCAAGGAGGCTGTTTCCTACTTTCTC